>NW_017307726.1:137414-152424 GCF_000935625.1 Nanorana parkeri
GTTATATTTTAATTTTATTTATTTATAAATTTTTATTAAATATTTTTATTTTTTACTTCACTTTTAGGGGCTTTGGGGAAATATTGGGGTTCTAAACAGACCCCTGATATTTCCCTTTTAAAATAGAACACAGAGTCGTCAATCTCTTTTTCTGTATCCCATGTTATAAATGAACAGGAATCCTCTATACTGAGTGTTCTTGTTCATTCATAACATGAGGACAGAGTATGTTTACTATAACCACAATTATGAATGAACAGGAGATTATGTAGATCACTTTCCATTCATTCATAGTTGAGGCTATACTAAACATACTAGGTCCTCAATTATTTACAAACACTCAGTGATCGCTGAGTGTTTGTACATCGCTCTCCATCCTGTGGCAGTGAGCGAGTGGAGCTCAGCCTGCTGTGATAGCGTTGGCTGTCTCCACCCACACTCCGCTCTGCCGATCTCTCACAGGAGGCTGAGCGATGTGGGAGGACAAATGCCGGCCGCTCACATCGCTCTCCTCCCACAGCACTCGGCCGCCTGTGACAGTTTCTCTCCTCTCCGCTGGGACACAGAGTAGTGCCCAGCGGGGAGGAGCGAAACCACGGATTCACCGCTGTATCGGCCAGAAAATATAAATTTTTGCATTTTGACAAAAGTGCCATTTTCGGCCGATATATTTTGGCGGCCGATATATCAGTGCATCCCTAATTAATATGGCTCAGACTGACTGATAATATGACTGAGAGAAAATTGTAGCCAGCCAGGCCACTTAACTCTTCATATAACACCTACAATTACCTCCAGAACTTAACTCCCCAAACCCTATCTTTAACCCAAGTGAAGTAAAGGTTAGGGTTTGAATGGTTAAGTGTTAGGGTTAATTTTAAGTGTTGGGTTAAGTGTCAGGGCTAACATGTAAGGTTAGGGTCAGGTAAAGCATAAAGGGTTAACTTTTAGGGCTATGAGGAAAATTAAGTATTAATTTTAGGTCAAAGTGGGCCTTTCTCTTACTTTACAAGTCTACATTAATAATTTTCTGACATGTCACCACATGTCAGGAAACAAGAGTATATTGGAAGCCCTACCTTTTATCTTTTAAAAGCAGTCCTCGTAATACAGTCAAGTGACATTACCTAGGCTGAGATGATGTAATCAGTTTGCTGCAGGCAGGAGAAAGCATTTCCCCAGTCTTCTCTGCCAAGTGATCAGATGGCAACATTGTAACTTTGTAAAAGGTCATATGGTGAGGGCTGCCCTTCTGACCCTTATGTCTACACAAAGATGGCTCCGTCCAGTACTCTGATATTTGTGAAAGCTAATAAATGCCTAGAAGTGTTTATACTTGTACTTTGAAGTATTATATTTTACTAAACATGTATGCAGTTAATATCATATTAGATCCACTTTAAGCTTCAGAGTTCAGGCAAGGGGAGGTTAAATAAAGGGATAGGTTGTCAGTGTTAAATGGTTTGTCTCAACCTGCTATCTGCATTTTTGCTGGACAGCTAGGTCTATTAGAGGAAGTTGAAAACTAACAGACTTACTGGCCGGATCACCAGGTTATAATTAAGGGGGAAAAGCCTAAAAATAAAAAAAATAAACAAATGCAGATATCACAGCTAAGAATCGGTAAGCTGCAATATATTACATTTTTGGTTTCAGGTTTAGATACATTTTAACGTTGCTCTAAGCAAGACCAAATGAAACAATAGCTGCTAAAGTTGTGCTTCCTTTGCCACCTCTCCTTCCCCAGCCTGTGACTGGACAATGAAGGAGCAGTAGCACATTAACTATATCATCCCTGTGCCCTGGCCTCCTGTAGACATGTTTAGTATTAGGCTGGCAAGCAGTGTGCAGAAAAACAGTCATGATTCTCTGGAGTACTACTACTTCATTTCAGTACTACTATTTCCTCCCGGTGTCTGAGCACTGCAGCATAGGGAATTCCCTGAAGGCTGCTACCAATACAGATTCAGGTACATGCAATAGTTGTACATTATTATCATTATATAGGAATACAGAATTACATAAAAAGATTACAAGATGCAAAAAATCCATTTAAATATTTTATAATTTATTTTTATTGTGTGTATTTTGTAATGATACCTATACTACATATCCCTCTTATGACCACAATATGCCATTTTAAAATTTAAAAATGCCCCTTGCTGGGAAAACCTTATTTTATCTTTGCAGCAGATAACTAGCAATGGGCTGTGTGTGTTCCTAGTTCTCAGGCCCAATGTGAATCTAAAAAAATTGTTAGAGTTATTACTAAGTTAACAGACGCATACTGATGCTGCTAAACTTTATCTGGGCATCTAAGCTTCACAAAACTCACAAAATAGATACATAACTGGAGTTCAAGCTGATACATAGGAATAGCTCTCCATATGAATAAATAAGAGTGCAGAGCCCATAAGTGGGCCAGAATGGGAAGATTTTGACCAGCAGCTGTGTAGTGCCAACAAAGCCACCCAACTGATATCTTGCTAGATCAGGGAGAGGGATCAAGAGGGTAACAAAAAAATGTAAATGCACCAAACATGCAGTTACACTTATAGGAGAACTATGGGGTTAGGGCTTTTCCCCATAGTTCTCCTAAGGGTAACGGGAGGACACAAACTAGCGCCCTCCCGTCACCCTAAGCTCAGTATACCGCGAGCTACAGCTCGCGGTATACTGAAACGCCACAGTACACCATAAGCTACAGCAGAGAGCCGTGACAGGATCGAGAAGTGAGCGAACACCAGTATGTGTTCACTCACTTCTCGATCTACTGAGCCGACCTGTGACAGTCTCATTGTCACAGGTCGGCTAGAACTATGAGGTGAGTGAAAAGCACTCCCCTCATAGTTCTCCTTTAAACCACCATTATCCCTGACATTGCTCCAGCACTGCCCTTTATGTCCTCCACTAATGGTCGCCACTCTTCTTTCAGAGTAAATAATGCCTAGTGCATCCAGCACAGTTTACTGGCAAACCTCTGATGAAGTCTCGATGACAAGGGGTGCCAGGCAGTGCTTGGGAGATGCTGCTATTTACACTTGGAGCTCCAATAGTGCTTTACCCAGGAAATGTATAGCAGTTGTGTATGGCACATTGTGATGCACGTTAGAAGGTTTGAGCTACAGCTAAGATATTGTATTTGATCTAGTTTGTCTACTGAGTGGAACCTCAAATTATACACTGCTATGATAGTGTTGGTAGCACCTGACCTCTGTGAGTTCCTTGATTTTAGCTTTTACTTGTTTTTAATAAACACTATTTCAGTGTGGAAAGCTCCTCTTTTTTCTTTTGAGTAACATACGCTATTTGGATATCACTCTGGTGGGACTCTCTGCTCAACTGATCTTTGCTGCCTTGAGGTCTTGAAGAAGAGAATATTGAGTGACATTTGACTTACCAGTACGTATGTGGTCATTTGGCTTTGAGTTCTTGTTCAAATAGTGGTGGGTCACTCACTTTGATTTGACACATTCTGAATTTGGCCTATATAAGAGAAACATTTTTCTACTTTATAAGCAGGACTTTGTATTACACATACTGTATGTAGGTATGAGGTTCCACTCAGAATCTTCAAAATATTTAAGACAACACATTAAAATGTAATTTCTTTTTATTTCTCCATGTAAAAAAATATACAAATCTATATTTAGACTGGGTTCTGGTAGTTAAATTGCTGGGTTTATTATTTTTCATACTACCTTTCTTTTTTATGCTGTTCATTCCCTTTCATCATTTATTTGTTTTTTTATAATGAATCTTGCTGAGATAAATTTCAAATGAGACACAAGTAATTTTTAAGGGGTCTGGAAGCACAAATATGTAAGTTTGATTTGTAAAGGAGCTTTAATAGCTTTAGGGGTGTAAGAGAATTATTTGCTAAAATAGTGCATATAGTCTTAAAAAGTAACTCCACTTTTGTTGAGAAAAAAATAAATTCCCCCCGTGTGATCGGTGAACATTGCAAGGATTTTAACAAACCACAAACTGTTGCAGATTCCTACCTGTTTGTGTTCTGAAGAAATAGCTGTTTGTCGCAGCATGTCCTTTCCAAACTGATTCCTGGATGAGAGGGTCTGGGTTCTTTATAATCAGCTGGTGGACTTTCTGTGTTCTAATGAGGAAAGGTGCAGGGTCAGCATCCCTTTAGTAATAAGTAACCCTTAAGGTGCCCATACACCTTACGACCATCGCAAGACTTTTGTCTTGCGATGGTCGTATGCTTCTATATCTCACCGTTGTCATCCAAACTGAAATTCCAATTGTAAGGGATGCCTAAAATTTTACTTTTATCCTAGTGCAAACTTCATTCACAGTCAGCCAACCACAATAGCAGGAAGTTACATTTCTGTGGACGTTCTGTACGCCAACTGTGTACAGAAGGCCTCCAGGTTTGCCATATTGCATTGAATTTTTTTGACAACTATTTTAGCGGCTGCAGTTTTTAAATGGAAATGTACTTTTTAATAACATAAAATGGCTTGTGTAGGAATTATATATGTTATAGTATTTATTTACAATTAGATTCCCTTAAACCTGGGTATACATGGTTAAAATTTCACACAGACATTTATACAAAATGTCATCAGAACATTTGATAATGCCATCAGATCCTTGATGAATGTCGTTCAAAATTTCATCTGATTTTAATATTCGATTTTGTAATGAATGAAGAAAACCACACTCACTGTTAGAATTTTATTTGTTCGAGAAAAATGTTCCATTCTGCTCCTTTTATTTATTTATTTACTGTCAAAACCATTCATCAATTTGATCGCATCAACTGTTAAAATATCAAACGAACGTTGTGAAAATGACCATTTTCAAACTAAGCTCTAACTGTGTAAACCCAGCTTTAGCAATGCATTATCTCAGTGAGTGAAAGCTTCCAGTACACTCATCTGTTAGCCTGCCAGCAAATGAGATTTGCTATATTTTAACCACTACATGCTAAGTAAGTCAGACGTGATGTAAAACCCTCTTAACAAGCGGTATGTAAAAGTAACTGTGCTGTTTTACAGACTATAATGCATCTAAGGACCTAGAATTGTTAAATTAATTTATGTGCCCTGTTTTCTAGAACCAAATTAAAATTCTGCATAAGAACTCTGCTTTTCTGAGCAAAGGGAAGAGGCTCCCTGCGCATGTAGGAAGCTTATGTGCTAATAAAATGATTGTCAGTGGTTTCAGGCTGTCTCTCCCTGCATGCTGTGGTTCATTCTTTATGTAAGTATTTATGTAAAATGCCTCTAGTAACATGCATGAGACTCTGCCCAGCCTGATTCATCACAGCACCAGGCATAAATTAATCACTTTAAGCCTCCTAAACAGCTGCGATCTACAGATTTTTTTTTCTTCTTTTTTTTTTTGTAACAGGCAGGGGAAAAAAATGTCCAGGCTAATTTCATATTCCAAAATAAATCATATTAGCTTTGAATTGATTGGCTGTTGAGTGACCATGTTTTTCTCTTAATGAGATTTAAATATTATGTTTAAATCTCATTAAATGAAAAGTAGGTTAACATCAGAAGCAAGATTCATCTGACCTGACAAATAGCAAGTGTTGATATTTGGGAAGTGATGTGCTAAAGGAGGGAGTAATTTTTACATGAACCAACGTTCACTTTGTACACCTAAATATGTGCAGGGCAATTTAACAAATACATAGGAAATTGCCCAGCATATGATTGGCTGTGCGATGTGAACACTGGTGCCCTCTGTTGAAATTGAGTTTAAAGAATAATTTCACCGTTTGCAAAAAATATATAAATGCACATAAAAGAAAACATTTGTATTTATAATTTTTTGGGCATAGGAGCCAGTAAAGCATTGCAATCGCAATGCTCTGGCTCCTGTGGACTCTTCCTCCTGTCCATGTCCGTTCCAAGGTACGGACATGTAGTAACATGGACGGGAGGAAGAACCCAGAACAAGACCAGGCTAAGATGTCACATCGCTGGAAAAGAGACACAGCACTGTGCAGTTTAGTTCCTCTTTAAGTGCTAACTGTTAAGTGCAGAATCCCATAGCAACAAATTGTAATCCAATCGGTACTGGTTTGACTTCAGAAGCGTGAACACTGATTGGTTGTTATGGTTACTGCCCTTACAAACAAGAACTTTTCCCTGTAGAAACGGTCGCACGCCTTCCATACACCTTACGATTATCTTACGATCGCCGGATGACCCGCGATTATCGTACGATAATCGGCAGGTGTATGGGCACCTTAAGGCTAATAAGGCTGCCAGCATCTAGACCAGGGATAGGCAACTTAGACACTTCAGCTGTTGTGGAACTACAAATCCCATGAGGCATTGTAAGACTCTGACAGCCACTGGCATGACTCCCAGAATCTGGATCTGGAGTTGCCTATAGTAACCAATCAGCTTCTTTCTTCAGTTTGTCCAGTGAAGCTTTGAAAATCAAAGCTCTACATTCTGTCTGCTCCAGTTTTGAAAGATTTCCCCCCGAGTATTGTGGAGACAATTGTCTCACGTAAGAAGATTGTAGCCATGAAGTTGCAGGTATTTTAAAGCTCTTGCTTGTCCTGATACTAGAAAAGTGTGCATTGGCATTTCAATAATTGTCCGCAGTATCCAGATACAGAACTGTGTTGAGAGGCCCCGACTCTATGCAGCTTAGTTGACTGTCTGTTATACTTATCCTCTAGGTTTAATACTTTCTTTCACAGACCTGGATCAAGTCTCTGGAAAGCATGCTTACAACACTGTGATTATACTTTACATGGGATCAATTCACCGAACTAAAACTGCACATATGTATTATGGTCAGCTGAGTCAGCACACGGCTCAGTGTGTATTGCAATATTGGGAACTGTGAGCCCCCTTTTACATATGGGCATATCAGGAACACGTGTTGTGGTGATGTGCGTTCCAGTGTATTCGCGGCCACTTGTTTCCCACATTTGTCACCATTGATTTCAATGGGTGCCAAACACACACCAAACGTGGGAAAAGTCGCACATGTAGCAAATGTTGTGACATGCAATTGGGGTTTTTTCTGTGCATTTGTTAGCATTTTATCGCACACAAGCACGGGGAAAGAACGACAGTTTGCTCAGCATAGTTTGGGGTGCCATTACTAGTAATATTATAAAGTAGTCACCCGCCTTTATTCAGACAGTTTTATTCAGACAGCAGGTATACATGGCATCACCAGTGGACAGCAAAGTTTCGGAACCATTAGAGGTTCCTTCTTCAGGCATACATAGTGACAGTCACTTGTTTGCCTGAAGAAGGAACTTCTGATTATTCCGAAACGTTGCTGTCTACTGGTGATCCCATGTATCTTTAGCGTCTGAATAAAGGTGTTACGTTTGACCTTGGTGTATGGGTAACTACTTCATACTTATGGATTTACGTAGTGCCATCCATTGGTCATACCAGCACCCATCTTATTGCATTCAGATTCCGGTCTGGAGTGCAGTGGGACATAGATCATTATGGCCATTACTAGTAAAGACACCACAAGCGCATTCTGTGTTTGGTGCGTTTTTCACGAACGAGCGTCATAGCATGCACTTTTATGCACATTTGATGCGTATTTACAACACACTCATATGTGAATGAGGACTAAGAGCTGGTCCACACCACACCACATGGCAAGGCATAGCACATAACGTGTGTACCCTGCAATGTTGTGTGAAGGTGCACTGCCATGCTCTGTGATATGATGCTATAAAACATTGCAGTGCTCCGAGTTTTTCATGTAAATTCCATGCACATCAGCACATTGCAACACTTTGCAGCACATTGTAATGCACTGTCTGCATTTTATTGCCCAGCAACACAGTGCCCTGATGTGAACAAGCCCTATACAAATCAAGGCTTTTTCTCTTGTATTTGCATTGGGACTGCATTGTGTAATGCTGCCCAACACAGCCCAGTGGGGCTAGCGTGAAGCAACCCTTAGAATCCCTGTTTTATCCATGATAGCCAGAAAACATTGCAGAATTCATTGTACTTTGTGTGTGCCTCTCCCTCTCTTTGCACTTTTGTTTTCCTGTTATTTATAAAACATCCAATATTTTAAAATTTGGATGTATTTATTTGGAACAGTAAAATTGTTTATAATCACATGTGTTGTGTGTTACATCATGCCCACAGGGCCACTTTCTAGTCCCTATCAGCCATTGCAGCCAGTGCAGGCCCCACTTCTGCAGAAATCATAATTAAGGGCAATAAAAAAATCTGAAGCAATACTATAATGCCACCAAACTATTTTTATCCTGAATCTGAAATGGAGAAATGGGAATGACTTTAGTAATGTCACACAATTTACTAATTCTATTGCAGCCTTGTGCAATCAAAAATAATAACACATGAATGCGTTTAGGTAATTAATCAACAATGACAGTCCCGAGGTCTCATGAAAGTAAACACTGGGAAGGATCATTTTGTATATTTATAAATAGAGGAATTCTTTACTTATATTTGAACTTTGCAATCACAAAGTATCAAAAATGGTATCAGCTGTTATTTCATACTGGAGAGCTCCACAAACACTTTTATAAATCCCTGGAATAGGGCGAGCCATGCTGCATCGCTGCAAAAAATGCACACAAGACATAAAACCTACCCAGATAGTTACATACATGTTTTTCTCCGGCAGGTTAAATTATTTTTCCAAATGGACTCATACATATACCTTCCCTTTGCTCTCAGATGATTGGATGAGCTTCCCCTCATTTACTAAGTTGAGGGAAAATTCCCTGGCAGAATAAACAAATTATTTGTCTTCAGTAAATCAACCCCCATCTCAACCTTTGTTATATATATAGAGAGAGATATATATATATAGATATAGATATATATCTATATATATATATATCTGGTGGCCTGTAGACATCTATACACAGCCATCACCCAATAATGTAAAAATGTTTTAAAAATATAATTGTTTTTTTTCTTTAATTCTGTTAATCTTCGGATTGTGTTTTATGGCCATTTTGCTCATGATAATTTGGTATCATAAACAAAATAATACTGCATTTAATTAATATACATATTTATGTTACATAATTTCTGTGTTTTAATAAGCCTGGAAAAAGCAGAGGCTGCTTTCTTTTTTTTTTTTTTTTAAAGGGGTTTTCCTGCCAGGTACACTTTAAACCTATGTTGCCACTGCTTAGTATTCAGCAGTGGGAAAGAGTTGTTTTATTTGTTTGTTTTTTAAGTCTTAGCTTGTCATAAGTGTGGTGGTGAGAAAGCGTTTTCAAAACTTTTGAAGTTTTAAGAGTTTTCATTATGCCATATATGCTTTAGTCAGTAAGTGCTAAATACAGCCCCTAGTGATAGTTTTTAAATTTGCTAAATGACTGTTTAAGAAACATTTAGCAAATTTTATCTGATGTGTAGCTGGCTTCAGCAGGCAGATATAGCAAGACATGGCCTGATCATTGCAGATGCATACTAAAAGCTGACTAATGGCCACCTAAACTTTCTTTATGCTGTCTGCAATGGAGTTGATTATTTAAAGGAGTAGAGGCTGTTCACTTAGCAAACTAAATTGACTGAGCTCTGTAAATAGGGTGCAGCTGTTTTAACTTAAACCTACCATTCAGGTCGTAGCAATAATCCTGATTTTTTAACTTTTTCCTCACTCATGACTGTGTAAGTGAACATAAACATTCACCTGTTAAAGTGAACTTACACTTTGCAAAGCAAGCAACCTAATAAATAAACACAATTGTCATGAGACTAACCTTTACATTTTTTTGGATGATAAGCCCTCACGGGCAGGGCCCTCCTAACTATCTTGTCTTAATTTGTACTGTAACTGAAATGTCTTCCTTATATTGTAGATCGCTGCACAAACTGTTGGTGCTAAATAAATCCTGTATAATATAATAACTATATTATTAGCCTTCAAATCTCCAACACTGTAGCAGAAAGCTGTATAGAATGAGCTGTCTTGTGCATAAACCCTTTGTGAAATTATTCAAAATGACCATGGTTAGAGTTCAATTTTAACATTGATCTGAACCTTGACAACCTCAGTAAAAACATACTACTTTATCCAATTGAATGACTTGCTGAATGTCTAAGCACTCTTTTCTTGATGAAAGATTTATTTTAAATAAAAATAAAAGTACTTACAGTCTAAGGAATATCTGATGTAAAAAGGAGCACAACTTGTGTTAAAAACAATACGCATTTGGCCTTGCTACCCCGTGTAGCATTTATTTATGCAGCAATACATTAAATAAAAAGGGAGCACTGATATTTTAACACTACCAGTTTTGCAATTTTCTTATTGGAAATTACGTAGCCAAAAGTGGTTTAACAAAGAGGAAACAAACCTGAGTGATTTTTGTTTTAAAATATATTGTACCAACATCAAATGTAATGCAGTAATAACATACAAATTGTAAAATAACTTAAGAGCACACTGAAAAAAAAATGGAATATATAAATAACTTGTTTTCATGGAGAACAAATAGTTACAAAGCCCACCCATTAAAGTTCATTTAAAGGAGAGCTTCCCCCACCCTCCCTCATCCCCCCACCGCCCCCAACAGGTCACCATTAGTGTCCAAAATCTCCAAATCATGTTTGCTAGCAAACTGCAATCACAATCGCCACGTCCACATTAAATATCTATATGTATTCAAAATAAAGGTCACACGATACTGGAATAGAATACACCTCTCATGAAATTAAAATGCTAACATGGAACTAATCGATTCACAATGTAACCAAAATAAATTTTGTTCATGTATATTAACATATTTTACATGTAGCCAATGGCTAGCATGGGATATGCATTAAATATTATATTTAATACAGTACACTCCTGGCCAATGCTATGTGAAAATATATCTCCACTTTGAATTGTATGTGCTCATATGTTAAGGAGATACAAATAAAAAAAATAAAAAAAAACAATCTGTTCACTTTTATAAATACCAAACCTTTGCCATTGTATGTACATTTGACAAGAAATGCTTTGGAAGAACTTCTGTCACATAAAAGGTTAAATAAGAAATATATAGGTCATTTGATTTCCTATTGGTTTAGGTGAAAGGGATGATACATTTTCAGCTTACATGTGTAGCACATTCTACTAAAATCGAGGATGAAGTGCAAGGGAGATCATGAAATGTGGAAACATGCAAACCAGGAATCTTTTAGCAAAATCACCTGTACATTTTGCCACTGGAAATCAGCAAAGATATAGACTTTATTTAACTCTAGTCCTTCTTCCAGAAGTGTTGGCCAATCCAGAAGACAATACACAAGGAGGCCCGCCTCACTTGTCATATTTTCTTGTATTAAAGTGAACTTTGCACAAAAGGGTCAGTGTCAAAACCTGGGAATGTCCAAACATATTCCTTCCCCACCAATAATAGATCACATCTATTTTATTTTTATTTATTTTTTTATCCCCATCGTCCACTTTATTCTCTGCTTCCGTTTTCAAGTTCTGTAGCAAAAAAATTGTGTGTGGTGCTCCCCTTCCCTCTTATAGCACACACACATCAGCATAAAAAAACATCAAATTTAAAGATTATTTACCAAATATAATTAGCACTCTGTCTCTGTGGTCTGTCCTTGTATAGAGCTTCTTAGTAGCCATATTGGTCCCAGAACATCAAAGGTATTTCATAGGTAGTGATACCATTTAGTGGACCAATGTCTCAGTTTTTTCTTTTAAAAAAAAGGTTTCTGCTGCATACAATTTCAAGACTGCAGAAGCTTCATCGACAGTTTTTAGGTCTTTTTGGATTCCTTTAAACTTGTAAAGGGCAGAGGATGTTGGGTGAGTCTGAGACTCCAGGCCATAAATAAAGAGCTAAGGATAATGTCTATAGACCCCAAAGTCTTGGGGCCCGAGGGCCGCTAGTCACAGTCCCAGGGCAGCTGCATGCTTTTTGGCTTTCAGTCTGAGGTCTGCAATGCTTGAGTTTTTGCTGGATGTTTTGGCTGCTGCAGCTGCGGCCACTACTGACGCAGCCGTCGCTGTTTCCGCTGCCAGTGTTGCCAGTGGGAGACCAAAGGGTGGAGCAGGGAACATCATATACGGAGCATGTGCTGTCAGATGAGGGTGGAGGTGGTGATGAGCGTGTGCCACTGCACTGTCCAGTTGCAACTGTGCCTGAACCTGGAAGGACAAGGATGGCATGTTGCAATGACTATCCTACAAGTAGTATTGCAGGCAAGCAGGCAAGAGCCACAAGAAAGAAAAAAAAATATCAAACCATTAACACAACCACGATCTATCAGATGTACATGCAGAATAATTTGTTAACCCATTGCAGCCATAGATTCTGTCAAAACGGTATTCTGTTGATTGTTTTGACTCATCAAGAAATTTTTTTTAAAAAACAATATTTATGATCATGCTATCAAAAAAAGAATAATATAAATGTGATAACCTCTGATCTGATTACATATTTAAAAGGTATTGCTAATAGGGGTGGGGCACATGACACATTTTTTTACAATACTGTAGAATTTGAAACATGTATTATAATATATTTATATTAATCTAGTGGGGAAATTAAATAAATGTGGGTTTAGAAATTATTATAGGTGCTGGTTTTTTAAGATGAGCTAATCAAACCATATCCAATAAAAAAAATACAAAAAAAGTTACAAATAATTCAATTATTTTATGGATTAAAATTGTTGAAAAACAAAAGTAGAAAATATGAGAATCTGATAGATTTTGTTTTCCCTCTGTCTCCAAGGCTAGACACCCTGTACATACATAAGCATTGATTGTGTGAAAATAGACTTCTGGCTAAAATCAAAACTAAAAGGAATAGCAGAAAAAAAAAAAATGTTGATATGCTGAGTTTCCAGCTGTCAGAGAGCAGGAGTGGGACTACAGCTCAGGAAAGGTATCAGGGCAAGTGGTCAGAAAAGTCCTTTACAAGGGAAGTTTGGTCAGCCTGATAGTTGAAGCTTGCTTGTATTAATATACACATTATCCTAGAGCTTTGTGGGGAGAGATTAAATGATGTCATCATCTCTATAAACGAGCCTCATGTACACAGAGTACTCACATGATTAAATATTAATAAGCATGCTTTCAATGCAGTCATTACATAAACACTGAATGAGTTTAGCTCAGCCCTCTCTTTCCTCCTTGAGTCTGTCCTGCTATGGCTGCTCCTGTTTAGTGTACACATTTATTTTTATTTCTGCTGATCTATTTTGCTGATGATGGCAAACAAAAAGCATGCAACGATTTAGGAATCAAACAGAGTCGGCTACGATGTACTTGCCTGCTGAAATGGCATCCTCAAAGCGCCCACGTTGACATAAGGTGCTACACGACAAGCTTCAAATTGGCTGCCTGCTCCGATAAGGACCCCTGCGAATATCAGAGGGATGGAGATGAGAAGTGTAGAACAGGTAGCTCATGTAACAGCAAAGGTCTCTTGTGATAACGCAGCAGACCCCTGCCCTTTTCATTCTATTGACAGTACATGTGTTTAAGACGAACGGATAACATTGATCCAGCAACTCGCTGTGGAGGGCTGATGGCGCACACAGGGTTAAATGCGCTCAACGCTCAGACCCCTGCGTTCACACTACGCTGACGAACTATTCGCTTCTACAAGCCCGCACAACCAGAATTCGTTGCACCTGCAGTCAACTAAAACCATGCAATAATATGTGAGAGGTTTAGAATATTTACACTATACCTTTATGTAGCTGGTTTTCCTGCTTCCTGCATTTCGCTCTTCGGTTTTGAAACCAGACCTGGATAAAATAAAAAAGGATAGATATTTGTACTTCTTTGTATAGAACGATTACAATGTATAATGGAACTTTGGAGAACAAGGTTTGGTTATATGTATCCTTCGTAGTGCCCATTTAGTATGGCTGCCAGTCCAATGAGCTCTCTTAGTTATATCACTCGATAACATTCACAATGTATCATATCACTTTTTATAAATCACAATTGATCATAAGTTAAAATGTATCCTATCACTCTAAATAAATTATAATTTATCATATCATAATGTATTCTATCACTTTATATAAATTATGATTTATCATATCATAATGTATCCTATCACTTTATTTAAATTACAATTGATCATGAGTTATAATTGATCATATCACTCTATATAACTTATAATGTATCCTATCGCTCTATATAAGTTATCATTTTTCCTATCACTCTATATAAGTTATAATTTATCATATCACTCAAGTTACAATTTATCATAGCACTCTATGTAAGTTACAATTTATCATAACACTCTATGTAAATTACAATGTCTAACTGAAGTTTTGGGATCACAGTTTTGGGTATATGTACCCTTCGCAGTGCCCATGCATTCTAGCTGTCAGCGCAATGAGCCCTCTCGGTCATATCACTATAAATGACAATGTACAATTGCAGTATTGAGAACACAGACTGATTCTATGCACCCTTCCTAGTGCCCCTGTATTCCGGCTGGCAGTGCAATGAGCCCTCTCGGTTATATCAGTCTACACAGGGCATTTAATGAGCGCCGAATTTGGGATAATTACATGTCATAAAAGCATCGCTACAAAGAAGTTTAGTCTGCTCCTCTGTGCATTAAACAATATAACACGCCGCATAATTGTCTCATTATTATGATAATCCCATTGGCTCCCTCAGAGAAAAGTCTGAACATCTGATCTAAAAAAATTATCCCAGAGAAATTACAGAAGGGGGGGAAAAAAATCATGAGCTGGAAAAGAATACAACTTTGTGGACTGCTTGTAGCTGTGTCTGCGTGTATAAGGAGTTCACTAGTGGAGTTTAGTAACAATAATAATAGAAATAATAATAATACCAATAATAATATTAGCAGTAGTAGTAATAATATAGTCAATGGTTGCAGTAATACCAGTAAAAGTATTGATTTATATTTATAATAATGTTCACAATTAAAATATATTTGTAACATGAAAAACCACAGCAAATCGGTACCGGTACTGTGTCACATATATGGGATTATCATAACAAGAAGAATACATCTCCTATGAAAATTATATATATA
>NW_017307726.1:152699-155694 GCF_000935625.1 Nanorana parkeri
TGTAGTCATGTATTCAGTAGTTATGAAATAAAGAAATAAGAAGTACATTTGTCAGGAAGCGTTGGATGGTCTATTCATGTTGTACTTCAGTGAGTCCCATAAGTGAGCTCCTGTCACCCCAGAGTTCGGGGCACTTTCAGGGCAGATCGAGACCTTTGACACACTATATACATATAACCGCATTTGTTTGCAGGAACTAATTACACCGAGTTTCAGAAAATTGTAAGAAATATAGATCACATTTAAAATGCACAAACAAACAAATTGTCTAGTATTATTATCTTTTTAAATGGCCATGGCATTGTATCGCTGTGTCCTAGTGTATACCAAAATGAAGTGATCTTTTCTCACATTCTATCTATTCGTAAGTAATAAATAATCAGATGCTCTTAATTCCGTAGTATTCCGAGATTTTCTTTGATCTAAGGTGGCTCCTCCGATCATTAGAAAGGAAATACCGGGATATAGACAAATGACAGTTGCTAAATAAATGGACGTGTTGGAAATTGAGGTTAGTAATGGAGATAAATTAAATGAATGGGGCAAGTGAGGTTTGCTCCCAGGGTAACAGTGACAGGTAGACATGGGCTCAGGATCTGATCAGGAGGACTATGAGGTAGACATAGGCTACAAGCTCATGCACTAAAAGAGGGGGGAAGTAAAGGTTTGTTCCCAGGCCTAGCAGTGAGAGGTAGATATGGGTTTATGATAAGATTGGGGTAAATAAGGCTTTTTCCCAGGGATAGCAGTGACAGATTGACATGCTGGGCTTATAGTCTTAATGGGGAGAATGGTAAAAGCTTGTACCCAGGGATGTCACTGACAGGTAGACAAGGGCTCGTGGTATGAATGGGGAAAGTAAAGCTTTTTCTTAAGCTAGCAGAGGGAGGTAGACATGGGCTCTTGATCTGAATGGGGGAAAGTAAGCCTTGGTCCCAGGGCAAGCCTTGACATGGGCTGGGCTCCTGATCTGAATGGGGGTTAACAGTGACAAGTGGGCTCATTGGTTAGGCCAGTAGATGGTACCTGTACTCTGGCCTCTGAGAGCCCCAGCCTCTGGCTCAGTTCTTCCCTCATGAAGGCATCAGGATAGTGAGTCTCATCAAACAGTCTTTCAAGCTCGTTTAGCTGCTCCAGAGTGAAATTAGTCCGGCTCCGTCTTTGCTTGATTTTAGTCTGGCTCTCCTCTTCCAGCACCTTCAGATCATCCTTCCGTTCCTTCATGTCTGGGGACACTGCACACAAGAGACACTGGTGAGCGCCCTGCTGTCACTGAATACAGGTGACAACTCTCAATACAAGTCAATTATCTTCCCTTTGACATTGACTACACCTACTATTCTGGAATGCAAGCCTCCACATCCCTGTTCTTATAGCTATCCCAAAATAGATATTTTACTCGCAGATAATCAATACATCTAAACAAGACATTTTTAACAGATTGTCCCTTCACAAAACGACAATCAGCATGACTAGATCATTGCAAGGGCCGGAGACACTGCAATCCCACCTGCTTATACGAATTAACACCCTACATCACATTTCACTGGACTGAAAGTCCACTCAGACAACTTCACCCATCAGACAGAATGGCAGGTATACTGAAGCTGAATATGCACAACTGCCCCCATGTCATAAGGCCAGATATACTGAAACTGAATATATACAACTAGCCCTATGTCATAAGGCTAGGTATACTGAATACACAACTACCATGTCATACAGCCAGGTACTGAATACACAACTACCCCTATGTCATAAGGCCAGGTATACTGAATACACAACTACCCCTATGTCATAAAGCCAGGTATAATGAAAACACAACTACCCCTATGTCATGAGGTCAAGTACTGAAACTGAATATATACAACTACCCCTATGTCATAAGGCCAAGTATAATTAAACTGAATATATACAACAACCACTATGTCATATATAAGGCCAGGTATACTGAAACTGAATATATAAAATTACCCCTATGTTATAAAGCCAGGTATACTGAAACTTAATATACAGCTACCCCTATACTATAACTGAACCGAAAGCTATTCCCACACGAGGCAAGATAATATCCCATAATTAAATCTAGCTTTCTTTCTTGCTACGAAGGCCACTTCCCATACGTATTGGACCGACAGTACTAACTAAATGCATACAAGTGGGACAGAATGGTTTAAATTAAATGTAGACCACTGTGCTCATGCAAGATGGACAGTCACTCTAAACTGATATCCCTATAGAGCTAATATATACAAATCATAATCTAAGAGATAATAGTCATTGTTACAGCAATAGGGCTACTTCAACATAAGCAGACTGGAAAGAATACAAGGGGCCGCGGGCAGTGTGTATGGGGCAGCGCGCAGTGTGTACGGGGGCAGCGGGCGGTGAGCGACCGCCGGACACGTGGAGCAGCGCCTATCCTGCAGCCTGCGAGCATTGCCTGGACGTGTGCTGCTCATCACTGTGCCAATTTGCTTAGGAAATGATTTCCGGGAGCTGCTGGAAGCTCAGTTCCGATGTGCCAACGAATTCTTATTTGAACAAAGGTCTGAGATAAACAGATCCACTGATGACATCCGCACTCTCTACCATGCCCGTGCAGACATTCAAATAACACGCTGCTCCTCCTATTTGATTAAACAAATGCATGGGTGGAAATCTTCAATTGGCTTTCCTATCATTCATGTGTATATATTTATGTATTATGCATCTTCTCCTATCGTTAATGGGCATCGAATAAATGGGCAGTATATACTGTATACGAATACATATATACACTATCCAGTTCTATAAGTAATCAATAAATATGTACTTGTGTATTTATTATCAATGTTTAGAGCTGCTCCAATATTGTATTATGGGAATACATTTTGTATACTATCGAATTCTACAAACAGTTATTTAATATTTACTCTAAAAATAAAATATCAGTACTAGGATATGAGTAAATATTGTACTATAGCAGTACATATCTGAAAAAAAAAAAAATATA
>NW_017307726.1:155966-156604 GCF_000935625.1 Nanorana parkeri
CTCTATATAAATATATATAGAGATATATATATAAATAGATACTATCCAATGCTATCATAATAGAATAAATAATTTATATACTTTTCATATATTATCAGTACTTGGATCTGAGTAAATATCAGCTGAAACAAAATGCTGATATGAATATACTAACAGGTGTAATCATGAATGTAAAATGCACCTTCCTTACAAACTGACAATCTTAGTAACAAAATCCTTTTTGCTCCAAAAGCCTTCTATATTTATGGTTGATTGTATATAGAATAATAGCAGTGATAACAATCATTCTGATACATAGTATTTTGAATATATAATACAAATATCACAAGAATAAGTAGATGTTGAGCCATGTGACATTAATTTTCGAATCTCACTGGACTCAGCTGAAAAAAAGAATTATCATTTTGTGAGTCATCCTTACCCTGGAGTGTTAGCTGTGTGAACTAAGCCTTCAGAGTAAATAGCAGTAGGGTTTTTATTGGGGGGATGCGCTAATTGTGGAGTGTAGCAATGAGCTGTATGTAGTTATAGGTATCCTTCAGAAGCTTGATTGCTGTCAGCACTGGGTAGTATTCCTCTCACAGCCCACATCCGCAGGACAGGAGAAACATTATCATCGTGTTACTAATAGAAAAAAA
>NW_017307726.1:156853-179069 GCF_000935625.1 Nanorana parkeri
CGTCCTCCCGGACACCATCCCCGCCGCAGCCCTGCTCCTTCCCCCGGGCCGGGCCGCTCTCCAGCACCTCCCGGTAAGTGATCATCTCTTTTTTCTCCTTTATCTTCTGATCAAACGACTTGGACACAAAAGCAGTAAGTTCTTCCATGGCCGCGGATAATAACCTGGCAGATCTTCCTTCCAGGGTCCCTGAAAGCTCAATCAGAAGACATCAAGGGGGCTGAGCAGCTAGAAAACCCCACTCAATCTCCCCTCGTTAGAGATCTTTGTCAATTCTTCCTGCTAAGAGTTTCACATCAGATAGGGATGTGCTATTGAAGTCGCAGTATTTATACTTTGCAAAGCCTGCCCCTTGTTCTCAGCAAATTACCTCCCCTTGAAAGTAGGAAAAGAATCCCCCTTTCTCCCTTGTAGCATCCTAGCAGCAGCAGTGCGAGATCACTAGAGCCCTACAGGTTCCCAGATCATTTGTGGTCAGGTTGCTATTGGCCATTAATCCCCCGGATTGACAAGAATCCCTAATTAATTTAGTTAAAGCCTTGCTCTGTGCATGCTGTCCTGAGTGAGGGAGACACAGGGGACATGGGCAGGATCAGGGAGGGGCCACCAGCAAACTGGCATGTGTCTGCTCTCTGCAGCCCAGGGGAGCAAAGCACATCCCCCCCTTCCCAATCGGGTCCCTCTTTAACCACATCAAACATGCTTATTAAATTGCCTTATCTTGTCCATAAACCCATCACCATCCGAGCCACCACCACCATAAGGGGGGCATTCAACCACGGCAGGGCAAAGGCCAGTGACCCGGGTCAGCGTCTGTCTCATTGTAAGATCTTGTTTCATCAGCGGAACTTTAAAAACAATCAGCGCTGCATGCAAACTTTGCATTTTGCCAAGGGCATCATTGATTGGGAATTTCATGCTGGGATCCAGTATTTGTATTTAATTCTGATCGATCAGTGTGCTCGTGACTTGACACCTTTGCAATTGGTTATTATTGTGGTGTAATAAGTACCCCATGAATTATATTGTCTACAAAACGTGTTGGGTGTCAGCTGAAACATAAAAAAAGGAAACAACAATTACAATATCCATTGCAGATGGATTGTAGAAAGGCGTTGGTGTTGGCGCTGCTAATATTAATAAGACGTCGGCAGTAATATAGTGATGGCTTTGCTTTGGCTGGGAGGTTCTGCTAGCACTCAGGGCAATTTTTCTACTTAAATAAATGCATTTTCAGTTATTCTTAATTTGGCTCAGTCATCTACTAATATGTATGTTTCACGACTGTCAGCATGGGACTCAATCTTTATACACCTGACCTGAAAATGTTGGCAATCCCATTCCATCCATTATTCTAATTTTTTATTATTTATTGATTGCCCTGATCTTTGTAAATCTTACAAAGCACAGACGTGACTATCCATGTCCAATGGCACAATTCCCAATCCATGGCTAATGAATTAATTGAACGGGTCCCAGACCTAGAGTTTATTCTACTTATGTGTGTAATTTCGTTTATGTGATTTTATACACACACAGCTTTCTATAGACATTCGCACACAGTGTAAATGTGTGTGTGATGTGTTTCTATATATGCAAATTCATATCCGACACACACATATGCTAACACATGCATACTCAAACGATTTTTCCAAATATAGAGCATAAATTATTTCATGTTATTGGTTTGATGCAGAGTGAATAGAACATTTGTACATATAGATATAAAATTATTTTATAGATATATATAAAAAAAACAAAACATTTTTTATAGCATTGCGATTTTTAGCATTCCGAATTTTTGCCCCCTGATAACATTTTCTAAATATATGTAGAACAATTATTTTCCTTTATTTTAATTAATTCACTGTACTACTACATACTACATCTGGGGTGGGGAGAATTAGTGGAACAGCTGTCAATGAGAAGTACTAAAAGGTGACAGAGATGAATTGTCATCCTGTTTAGTGACAGGACACCCATGAAGAGTATTTAGTGGGGATAGACATGACTTGTTTTCATGCTCAGTGACAGGACACTGTACCCAGGAAACGTATTTAGTGGGGATATACTTGGCTTGTCATCCTGCTCAGTGACAGGACAGTGTAGCCAGGAAAAGTATTTAGTGGGGATAGACTTGGCTTGTCATCAAAGTATTTAGTGGGGATAGACTTGGCTTGTCATCCTGCTAAGTAACAGGACACTGTAACCAGGAAAAGTATTTAGTGGGGATAGACATGGCTTGTTATCCTGCTCAGTGACAGGGCACTGTACCCAAGAAAAGCATTTAGGGGGGATAGACATGACTTGTCATCCTGCTCAGTGACAGGACACTGTACCCAAGAAAAGTATTTAGTGGGGATAGACATGGCTTGTCATCCTGCTCAGTGACAGGACACACAGGAAGAGTATTAAGTTGGGATAGACTTTGCCGTACCATACCCAGGAAAAGTATTTAAAGGGGACATTTATTATCATCCTGCTCAGTGACAGGGGTGGGGATGGGGACATACATAGCTTATCAATGACAGAACTCTGTTTCCAGGAAAAGTACTTACTGGGGATAGACTTGGCTTGTCATCCTGCTCAATGATAGGACACTGTACCCAGAAGAAGTACTGAGTGGAGGTAGACAGTTTGTCAACCTGCCCAGTGACAGGACATTGTACCCAGGAGGAGTACTGAGTTGGGGCAGATATAATTTGTCACCCTCCCCATGACATGACACTGAATGCAAGACAAGTACTAAA
The DNA here is from genome assembly GCF_000935625.1 of Nanorana parkeri. Taxonomy (NCBI): domain Eukaryota; kingdom Metazoa; phylum Chordata; class Amphibia; order Anura; family Dicroglossidae; genus Nanorana; species Nanorana parkeri. Next base: position 159,604 of record NW_017307726.1, read on the forward strand.
TGGGGACAGGCGTGACTTGTCACCCTCTGCAGTGACTTGTCACTCTTGTCAGTGGCAGGGCACTTTACTCAAGATGAGTACTGAGTGGGGACAGACATGTTTTGTCGCTCTCTTCAGTGGCAGGACACTTTACTCAGGATGAGTACTGAGTGGGGACATACATGATTTGTCACTCTCTTCAGTGGCAGGACACTTTACACAGGATGAGTACCAAATGAAAAAGCATTGCTTGCCATCCTGCAGTGCTTAGTGACAGGGCACTATACTTAAGAAGAGTACAGAATGTGGGCAGACTTTGCTTGTCATTTTGCTTAGTGACAGAACATTGTACCCAGAAAAATTAATGAGTGGGGACAAAGATGGCTTGCCACCCTTGTCATTGTCAGGGCGCTGAATAGGAATAGTACAGACCAGACAGAGCTGAGATATCACCCTCCTCATTGACAGGAGTACCCAGGAAGCCAAGCTGGCACACTTCTCTTCTAATAACCTCTCCTGACAATGGAATACAATAGATACACAAGAGTATATAAATCCATCTCTTCATCAGTGTTACCAGCCTCTGATATGAAATAGTATGTGCACACAGAGGACGGGATCTGATCTTATAAGTAGCTCCGATTATTCACAGGACGTCCGATCCTATAATCACATTACTTATTAGGAATCGCAGTAAGTCTCCTCATATTACATAAACACACAACCTATGGATCATTTCAATGAATCGAATTGTACATAAAGGAATAATTTCACCACCTCAACGAATAGTGAACAAAGGCTAAAACATTATTGTTCAAACACTGCTACAAATAATAATAATACAAACCCCAACAACAATAATAATACCAGTGATAATAATAATAATCATTATTATTATTCAAAATTGTGAAGGGCCTGCATATAACTCATTAGCAAGTGACGAACTCTATTGCAAAAGGGGGAGAAACTGTGCTAAAGAGCTTACAGTCTACAGATCACTAAGCTTTAAACTTGACCGATAGTGTGAACCAGGTATAGGAATACCGAATAGGAAGACCAAATAAAGGGAGCAGAGAGCCAACATGGAGGGTTTGAAATGATCAGAATTAGTTATGATAGAGTGCGTTTCCTGTATAGACACATGTATATAGGAAACACACACACACACACACACACACTACTGCATAGTATTATATACTGTACATATACACATAGTGAACAAGAACCAGTATATCCACTGTACTGGAATACATTGCACACCACAATCACTGCAGAATACACACATAAACACACATGTAAGAAATTTACAAACACACACACACACACACACACACACACACACACACACACGCACACACTACATGGTATTACTTATATAGTGTACATACATACACTGAGCAATAACCAGTATTCACTGTACTAGAATACATTACACGCTACAGTCACTGCAGTATACACACATAACACACAGGTATATAGAAACTGCCACACAACATTTTGAAACAATACAGACAACAGTTTTAATCTGTAGCACAGAAGAGTCCAACCTCCTGATATTACACAGAGCCATGTATACCAAAGTGTATACAGCTGGTCCAGGCTGGGGAGAATGGCTCTGTGATATCAGCCAGTATGTTCCTATAATAAGGCCATATAAGAAATATCTGCATCCGTTGACTACGATAAAGGGAAGGATAACATATATCATAATATTATTATTATTATTAATGTACTGTGCTTTGGTTTATTATCCCTCTGTACTGTGCTTTGGTTTATTATTATCCCTCTGTACTGTGCTTTGGTTTATTATTATCCCTCTGTACTGTGCATTGGTTTATTATTATTATCCCTCTGTACTGTGCTTTGGTTTTATTATTATTATTATTATTATTATTATTGCTATCCCTCTGTACTGTGCTTTTGGTTCATTGAGGGACTGGTCGGTTCATGTGACTCCCCTCACCTGTCTTGTATTACTTCCACTTCTCTGTAATACATCTATATACGAGTCACTGGTCAGAGTTGTATTGATGGAGCACTGTGCTCATGGTACACAGCAGACTGGCTGAACCGCTACAGTACTATAATTAGTTGGTGTTTACACTGTGTATTAAAGCAGCAGTCAAGAGTCATTTTGGAGGAAGAGCCGCTGCACATTGATTTCCAGCGTCTCCTCTCCTCCCTCCCCTCCCCTCCCCTCCATTGTATCACAGGCTCAGCGAGCTGTTCTCTCATCGATTGCTCGGTGCTCGTTTGCCTGTGCCTAGAGCTGGGCTGGCTCGATTTATCCTGTCTGAGTGTATGTTTTCAGCGTGGGTCAGGGATCCTGTGCAGTTTCCGGTGAGTGGTGCGCGCTGTTCGGTGCTTTTGTCCCCTTTACGTTCCCCTCGGTTATCCGGTCCCGGCTCCGTGGGTGGCTGCAGGACGGCTGTATTACAGCTGCTGCTAGCGGTCCTTGTGCTAGGAAGAGGACCTGGCTGGGCCTGCTCTCGTATTTACAGTATTGTGGATGGACAGTTCCTGGGTGTTCTAGTATAGTGTATGGGAAGCTGAACTGTGAATGCAACTTGTTTATGTCCTATTACACCAAGCGTTCAGTATGATAGAAAGGGGCACCATTCACCAACATGAGCCCAGTATATTACACCAAGCGTTCAGTATGATAGAAAGGGGCACCATTCACCAACATGAGCCCAGTCTATTACACCAAGCGTTCAGTATGATAGAAAGGGGCAGCATTCACCAACATGAGCCCAGTCTATTACACCAAGCGTTCAGTATGATAGAAAGGGGCACCATTCACCAACATGAGCCCAGTCTATTACACCAAGCGTTCAGTATGATAGAAAGGGGCAGCATTCACCAACATGAGCCCAGTCTATTACATCAAGTGTTCAGTATGTTAGAAAGGGGCAGCATTCACCAACATGAGCCCAGTCGATTACACCAAGCGTTCAGTATAATAGAAAGGGGCAGCATTCACCAACATGAGCCCAGTTTATTACATCAAGCAAACATACAATAACACACATTCACACCAGCCACAAGCTAAAATGGTACTTTAAGGCCCCATTCACACTAGGGTGCGATTATGTGCGTTTATATGCATTTTTTATGTTTTTCTAAATGCATATGAATGCATCTAATGGTTTCCAATAGGTCCATTCACACTAGGGTGCGATTAGGTGCTTTTATATGCAATGGTTTAATGGTTTTCTAAATGTATATAAATGTATCTAATGATTTCAAATGGATCCATTCTCACCTTGCGTTTAGATGCTTTTAGATTCAGTCAGTTTAGCTGCGTTTAGAAAAGTTAGGTGCGTCCAGGAATAAGTCTTGGCTTCTAAATGCACCAAAACGCATGCAAACTTATGTAAATTTAAAACACGTCTATTTGCTGAAATCTCATTGGCTACTTCAGCGGACAAAGGACAGATGCATCTAAAATCATAAGCATAAAAAAGCATCTAGCCTGACAGATTTTGCAGACAGATCTCTGGATAAAATCGCAAGTGGACAGTGTGAATGAGGCCTAAGTGTGACACTGGTGTCTACTGGGTGCATTGCTAAAACTAGTGATGTGTGTGGACACAGATCAAGTTTGCAAAACTGTCGCTGACACCCCCTCTTCCGGTCCAATCAGTTGTGGCCAAGGTATTCCCCACTCCTTTGTGACTTGTTACTGTGGGGCGGGGAATGCCCCGGCCACAACTTGTTGGCTGGGAGGGGCTGTGTCAGTGACAGTTTTGCGTGGGCTTGGGTGAACGTGGTTTGCATTGAACCCACAAATATCACCAGTGGTAACAATGCAAGGAATCACTGCCACCCAGCGGACACCAACATCAGACTAACAGGACAATTTTAGCATGCGACTGGTGTGAACCCAGTTTAAATGCATGTGTGTTATTGTGCGTTGTGTTAGGGCAGCCCAGCCCATTCATTGGGCTGTCTAATACTCCACAACTGACCAAAAACCATGCAGCATTTTCAGCAGTGTGTTCAGTCGGAAAAGAGGAAGTCACACATTGATGATGTCAGATCACAGCCACCTTGTTTAACCACTTCAGTACTGGCATGTTACATCCCTTCCATTACCAGGCCATCTTTCAGTTTGCAGCGCTGTGCAAGGTTGGCTGAGAATTCCTCTGTTCATTCACTTTCTATTTTGTTAATTGATAAAAATAAACTATTAACACTGTTATTTCTGAAAGCATTCTTACTTTACAGCATTTTTTCACACCTGCCTAAGGGCCCCGATTGGGGCCTGAACGCACTGGATCGCATTGCGGCTGCTCACTTTGTGTTGGGGCGGGAGAGCATGTGGCGGTGCATTGAAGTCAATGGTACCGCAGCCACGCTCTCCGATCGCAGTGCGATCAGCAGCACGGGAGTGCGTGGCACATCAGTGCCTGCGTTCCGGACCGGTCAGAAAAAATGCTGCAAGCACTATTTTTTCTGACCGGACTGCAGGCACTGATGTGCCACGCACTCCCGTGTGGCCGATTGCAGTGCGGCCGGAGTGCCATTGAGTTCAATGCACCGCCACTTCCCCTCCCGCCCCAACAAAAAGTGCGTTCTGGCCCCAATTGTCCGGGATGCACTGTGGCTGGCGTGAACTAGCCCTAAAACGTTTGCACTGCACTGTACTGTACAGTACAGTGTATGTATGTGTGTGTATGTATATATGTGTGTGTGTAATATATACACAACATATTAAAAATAACAGGTCATGAATTTAATCTTGGAGTCAATAAAGCAATGTACAGTATTATCGAAGTCTTGTATTTTGTCCTTAAGGTAATCAGGATGTTATCTAATCTTCTCTATCTATGAATAACTTAAGAAGGGGGAAAAAAGACACAACAGGAAGGGTGGGGATGCAGGCTAGAGGAGTGGATGTGGGAGATTTGTGGAGAGAGGGATAGGACGGTGAAGGTGGGAGTGCGCTAAGAAGAAAGAGGGGTTGTCTGGTATGGTAGTCAGTGAATTTTTGTGATATTTCTCTAACTTTTTGCCAGAAGGGTTTTAGTTTGGGGCATGACCAAAACATTTGCTTTTTTTGTTGTTGTAAGGAACACAATGGGACGCCACTCTTCTGATTCAGAGGTGGAAACCAGGACACGCAAAAAGAAGAAACATCGAAAGCGTTCATCCTCCAGTAGCTCATCAGAAAGCAGAACTCGTAGTCATAAAAAGTCTGGACGTAGATCAAGGTCTCGCTCTCGAGATGCATACTCAAGTTCACACTCCTATGACAAAAGGTGAGCTGGATTATTCACATTGTGAAGCTGGTGATATTTTTACAGTCCTCATTGGTCAGTCCTGAATATTTTTAGTATTCTCAGTAGTCCAAAACCAGCATATTAAGTATAACGGCAGTCATTTTCCTGTATAGTATACTGCTATAGTATACTGCTGCTAGGCCTTTAGGGCAGCCACAGTGTGGTACATTGTCTACATCAACAGCATATCCAATTTGGTACGCATTATAAAGTATAGTTAGTTGTGCCTGGTCACCAAACTGCCATACAACTCCGAAGGGCAGCATTGAAGGGGAGAGGCATTGTTCTGTTCTAGCCCTATTCTAGCTGACTGGTTTCAGACCACTGCACTTTGGTCATAGTCCGCTTTACCAACCTTGCTGCAATTACAAAGCTGATTGTTATTTTTTTTAGAAGGGGCCATGCTGTAATAAAACTGTACTCCATGTAGATAGAAATACACAAATGAATGCGGCTCTTTATTCAATAAAACATAATTATTAATTATTTTTAACGCCATCAGTCTAAGTACTTGAATTTGACCTGGTATTAGCTCCTTGCAATCTTCAGTACAGCAGAACTCAGGCTGGAGAGGGAGAAGCAAACTAATGAGCCACTTAGTTGTGCTACAGGGCTCATGTGCTAACAAGGAACATGCCGATGGTGCATCTAATTTTCACATTCTAGTCACTGGCCGGGGGAACAAAAAGACCTGCAAGTGTTACTGAACTACTGCAGAGAAAAATCAGGGTGTCTGCCCTGCCAGATCAAATCTCAGAACACAAATGCAAATCTTTTGGCAAGTAAAACATATAAGTATTTTATGTGTGTTTTAAGCTGTTTGCCTGGAGTTTCACTTTTAGGTGGTCTTGAAGTCGGTAAAAAGGTTGGTGGGATCCTGCCTGGTTGGTTTCTGCATGATCTGGTTCATAGTAAATATCTGATTCATTGTTGATTTTCCAGGGCCGAATCCACACTGGTAATTGCCTAGGATTCCATCTCTAAATTCTAAGCAGTGGAAATAAAGAATGTTGGCAAAGATTTTGTTTGCGATATTGAGAAGAGATATACATATATGATTTCCAGATACCACTGGGTCTACTTTCTTATGAAGAGCACGGATAATTGCACATTTTCACTGATTGGACAGTTCCTCTTTATTCCAGATGCTTCAAATTATTTAATAGAATCTTCTCCTGAGATTTTAAATAATAAAGTTAAAACATTATGCAGGGCCATTGACAATGCCTAGTGATTTCTTGTTTTTATGTTTCATATTGGCTGTATCTTTCTCCAGCTTTCTGAATCCCATTTGACAAATGGGGTTCTTGTTCTCGTCTGGGGAGACTTCTGCTTTATTTAGAAGCTAATCAAAGTTTCCAGCATGCAGGAATGCTGTGTTGGTAGCTGATAATAGAACCACGGTAGTTTTCTCAGAGATACTGCCGGTGCCAAGAGCCACTCCGGACAGACAGCGCGAGTTGAGGGAGCTTAACAAGTGGCTCCGGAGCTGGTGTCAGAAGGAAGGTTTTGGTTTCCTGGAGAACTGGGCTGACTTCGCAGTCGGCTATCGGCTCTTCAGCCGAGACGGGCTGCATCTTAATGGGAAAGGTGCAGCATTCCTGGGAGGGAAAATGGTAGAAAGACTGGAGGAGCTTTTAAACTAGAAAGTGGGGGGGAGGGTATAAAAATAAAATTACTTAAACTAAACGTTGATAATTTAATCATAGATAAAAATAACACAGAAAGTAGTAAAAAAGGAGTTAATAATAGTGGGCTCACTCCAGTCAATATAGGAAATCCGTTGGCACATGTAAGTATAACAAGGTTGGACTTGATGGACTAATGTCTTTATTCAACCTCAAATACTATGTAACTATGTAACCAGCTCTGGCTTTGTTTGTGAAAAATCTTGGTTTGAATTCCCTCCTCAATTTGATTATACCCCTGTAGAACTTTCTGATTTCTCAGTCTGAATATTGGTCCTCTATTCTCAGATTGCTTTCCCCACTTTTTCTAGAGATGCAGTTTCTCTTCCCCTTTTCTTTTTTCTTTCTGAATTTAAATGCCACATGCCATATGCTGTGCTTGTGATTTTTTTTTCTTCTAGGTAATCTTCATTTTTTTGGCAGTAATCGTTTCCCACCCCCAAACTGAACAAGGCACCTTATTTCTATGCAGATTCCCTACCAAGCAAGGCTTCTGCTATCTTGCAGATGGTTTCTTAACATTTCTCCTGTCTTGAATGATCCAAGCTATCTTTGACATGAGATCACTGAAGCAGATGTTCATAAATTCTGCTAGCATATTGGATTGCTGCTGCTGGATTTTGAAGTGTGGCAAGTTAGAATTGTTTGCCTCTTATTTGCTTTATGTTGAAAATGGGAGTCTCCTATTCTTGCTATCACATGGTGATGGTCAGAGTCTACATTAGCACCCATTTACGATCTTACATCCCACAATTTTAAAAGATATCGGACATCAGAACAAGGTCAATCTGTTTTTATTTGGCTACTTATCATGCCCAAGTGCTGTAATATAGTGATGCCAATCATCAGGCCATATTAAGTTGCTTGTTGAATTAGATTAACAGCATTGTTTTATCTAAGCGGAAAATTTGAGTTATTCTGGTGTAGATGTCATCCTCTCCCACATAGGCATATATACAGTATACCCATTATAGTTTTTCCATCTGCTATGGGTCTCTTCTCATAGTTTTTTTCCCAATAAATCATTGAATTTGTCATGTTCTTGTTGTTAGCCCAGTAGAAGCATGAATGTTGATTGGAGTGTAGATTAAAGGGTACAATTGTATGGGATAATTGCTCTGAATTGCTAAGACTGGCTACCGTGTCTAAGTTTATTTATAACAACAACACGTCCCAGTCTAAGTATCACAAATGCAGAAGATTGTATCATTCCTTTCAGGTTCTTCTTCGTCTTGAGTTGGAATAATTATACCTACATGTTAGTGATGTACTCCCAAGACTGGTGTGCACAAGCTATTGTGATAAGTAATGGTTTGCTTTTATTCCTCCATACAAGTCATTGTGAATGTGTGGTAAACATCTGGTAAATGTAGTGTAAGCGCATGTCAAATGTATCCAAAACTGATCTCAAACACTTGTGTTTACTAACACTTCACAGAGCAGCCATGGGCAATACTGGGCATGTTGTTGCCATTAAGTTATGATGATCACCTATAGCAGTATGCCCTGTAAGAAAAGCTACAGACTTTTTTTTTTCAAGAATAAGTTTTTATTCATCACATTCCAAATACAATTTAGTTATATAATTATATGCATAAAAATAACAGTAGCATCTACATCTAACCGCTATTCCCTTGTCTATAATTGCTAATCAACCATAGTCAGATGCGTGACACACTGATCCGTTATCGTAAATACTTATACAACTATTATATCAAAAAGCTATATTATCTAAAATCCCGTCGCATTCACAAAACAATCTAACCCCTTCCCCCCCAACCTCCCCATCTCATATTCCTCCCTTCAATACATTCGCAAGGACAATCCAACACTCACACACAAAAAAAAGAGGAGGAAGCAACTCACTGGGTCCTTACATGTATTGTTGGATCTCTTTTGAGCCAAGAAAAGCCATCCATGGTCTCCATTTTTCTACAAATGTCCCGTGTCTATCATATACACTGGATGTCAATTCTTCCATTCACATTATGTGGTTCAATTCTAGTACCCATTCCCAAGTCTCGGGGGTATTTGTCTCCAATACCTTGGAATTATCGCCCTTGCTGCTGCCAATATAGGACATATCAGTCCCCTCTTGATGCTTTTTACTGGCCATAGAGCATTGACAATAATGCTACTTCTGGAGTTTCCGATATTTTTAATCCCATGATTCTATCTGCTATTTCAAAAATTATTCTCCAGTAAGGCTTTTTTCCCTGACACGTCCACCATATGTGCAGCATTGTACCCTCCTCCAATCCACATCTCCAGCACATCTTGGTTGCTTGCGGGTTTATTTTGTGTACCGTCACTGGGCATCTATACCACCTAGTTAATATTTTAAAGTTCCTCTCCTGCATTCCAGCCGAAATACTCGATTTAGAAGTTAAGAAAAAAACTTTATCCCATTCATCTTCTGAGAAAGTCTGTCCTATTTTTCGGTCCCACTCCCTAATATAATAGGGGGGAGGGGGGGGGGCGGGAATGTCGCTTCCAGAAGTATATTGTATATTCTTGACACCCTGTGTTTCCCCCCGGGATTATTTAAGATCATTTTCTCAATTGCCGTCAACTCCCTCTCCGTGGGAACACAGGTAATTGTACAAATGTTTTAAGTTGGAAATACTCGAGCCATCTACCTTGACTTGTTCTTCCTGATGAAGTACACCCAATGTATTCACTGCTTGTAGTATTGGAGAATGGCTCGAGGTCTTCCACCTCAAAAAGCCTTTCTCCCCCAACCCCTGTGGGAAATCTGGATTACCAAGTAGAGGTGTCAATGGACCCACATAAGATGATATATCACATTTCGTGATTAATGCGTCCCATACATCTATTATCACTCTAGTTACGCTTGACCGATTCCATCTCCGCGGTCGTTTGTCTGGGCATACCCATGGTAATGACGTTAAGGGTATTGAGATCTCAGCTTGTTCTATGGTTACCCAGAGTTTGATCCGCGTAGGGCTAAACCAGTCCATCATTCTATTCAAGGTCGTAGCTTTATAGTATATCTCCATGTGTGGCAGACCCCCTCCCCCCTTCTAGTGTTTTTTTTAACCAAAATATCATATCTCAGGCGTGCCCCCGAAGTACCCCAGGTATATGGTAGCAACAGAGATCGTAGGCTACAGACTTTAATGCAGTTGCCACAAACACTGTGATAACTGGTCAAATAGCTATTATTGCTGCAATCATACAGTATGTAGCCACAGTAAGGGCACTCTTACAGGATCTCTCTAGATGAGGCTTAAAGAGAACTGTAGCTGCTCTGTACTAGTAGGCATTACCATGTGGGGTGCTGGCACATTTAGAAATGACCATTTAAATATTAACAGGACATATTACTATTGTATAACTAGTACATCACAGCAAAATAGTACGGGATGTAGCTAAGGTAAAATGATTATACCTTGAATGTTTATCTGCCATTTGAAATATTCTGTTTTTCAACTGGCAGTCGGGTAACTGCTTCTCAAAGTATATGTGGGTACACTTTATATGCAATGGTAGGTGTATATTGGATGTATCATCAAAGAAGGTTCAACTATATGTAACCAGTAAGTGCAGATTATGGATATTTTTAGCCTGTGTGCGTTTACTTTTTCATGTTCAGTTTTTAAAATGATCCTTTATTTTTTCATCTGTTCATGTTTTAGACGCAGACATCGTTCTAGTAGTGAATCATCATACAGCTCAAGGAGAAAGCGCAGTCACAGCAGGTCAAGAGATAGAGGGAAGTCACGAAAAGTCCACAGATCAAGGACATCAAGGTACTTTTGTTTTTTTAAGGTAATCCGCTATTTATTTTTCCCATGGAGTAATAAATCTGCAAAACAAACAAATAAATATGAACATACAATTTATTTTTCCATTGCAGGAACATTGCAACAGGTAGGACACCCTGTAAATTGTTACTTCCCAGTAGTTGCAATCTGGACAGCAGGATAGGGAGCATTGCCATTCTTTGTCCCTGTTATCTGTACTCAACTGTAGTCACTCCCTTGTAACATCAGTTGCTGTCTGTGTGGATGAGATACAAAGACTGAACAGTGTCCTTCACTGCTAGGTGCTAAGGCTTAGCAAAGTAAATGTGAGGCCCAGAATCCTAGTTAGTAGGACATTCACTTGCAGGTGTGTCGTATAAGAAAAAGCATTTACCCAAAAAGTATTTTCTCATTTTATGCAAGGTTTGTTTGTTTTTTAAAAATGCATTAAGCATTGCTTCTTCAAATTTGGTACCTAAAGCAACCCTGTCGGAAAGAAATTTTGCACAAAGCTGCCCTTCATGAAAGAAGAATGAGCCTCTAGTCTCTGTTCTCTGCAGACTTCATAGGAAGAGTACCCAGAATTAGTGTGGTATTTGGCAGCACACGCTGCAGGATAGATTGGCAAGTAAAAACGTTTGCAGCGACGGCTGTGTTCAGATTTTTTTTTTTTCTCAACTGTCATTTTACAGGATGACTAACCCCAAGAACAAAAATGTAATTTATTGCAGCTTACTAGTTCTTATATATGGTGGCTGCATTAGGGCTCATTCACATGGCTGTTCATGGGCCGTACACCACCCAGATCACAGTATTTCTACGCTGGCACAGCCAAGTTTTTTCCGATGACCTGCGGACAGAATACCTGTAGAGATCAGTGGCAGGTGGGACGATTTGCAATGCTGATCTGCCCTGGAACAGCTGGGAAAGGAGCTGGAATGCTTCACCTATTGGCAGTCACACATTCCCCTGCCGAAAAACTGGGCGGGATTACGTTAAAACGTGTGACCATGTCACCGCTCACACATTCTAACGTAGTCACAACCTTTGATAGAACATCAAGGGGGTATGGCCGGTACCCATGTGAGGGGTCCGGGGGGCCCCACACATGGTTACGCTACTGCAACATTAGAGACCGCTGGGGGCGGATGCCAGTGTGATCCGCTCCCGCGCCCCACCCCGTCTTGGGAGGGGGGGCCCAAGATAAAATCTTGCACCAGGGCCCTTTGGTTATTAGGTCCGCCACTGCTCTCCATGGATGTTCGCATGTAATCGTTCAAGGAGCTTACCCCCCCTCCTGCCTGTCTCAGCTGCGCTCTCCTCCTTGCTGGGAACTGGCTGCATACTGTGCCTGTGTCCCCTCTAAACCCTGATACAGGCAGGGGGAGAGCAGTGGGGACACAGAACAGAGCATGCAGCTGGCTCCCAGCGTGTAGAGAGAGCTGCAGAGCAGCGGCGGGAAGTGGGGGTTGATTTATAGTGGAAAGTTGTCATCAACGGCTTGTCAGCCAGTGGAAATGAATGGGGCTTTATTGATAGTCACATGGTGACAATACAAATATAAGTAAAACGTAATTTATTTGTACATACTGTATAAAAAGAGTTTCATATATACAAAGGTTAAAAACAAAGACAGTCTCCATGACATGGGTTGACACACCTCCTATAAATCCACCAATACATATACAATTAGCATATCATATAGTCATCTTAACTTTGCTATGATCAGTATGACAAGTCCGTCATTGGTAAGCAAAGTTGATGGCATAACAGGTCATGTCATTGTGGATTTGACACTCAATGTGTTTCATCATTGATGGGATCTTCAGGAGAGAGGTATTGATCAACTTCATACATCTTAAAACTAGGGGTGCATCAATATATCGGCTGCCGAAACATATCGACTGAAAATAGCACTTTTGGCATAATGCCGAAAGTGCAATTTTATGGTTGATACAGTGCTGCATCCGTTCTTTCTTTCCTTCCCGCTGTGCGCCGCTCAGTGGCCCAGTGGGGAGGAGAGAAACTGTCACAGGCCGCCGAGCACTGCGGGAAGAGAGCGATGTGAGCGGCCGGCGTCTCTCCTCCCCGCACCGCTCAGCCTCCTGTGACAGTGTGTCAGGAAGGAGAGCGGTACAAACACTCAGTGATCGCTGAGTGTATGTAAATAATTGAGGACATAGTATGGTTACTCTATCCTCAATTATGAATGGGAAGTGATTTACATCACCTCCTGTTCATTCATGATTTTAGTTATAGTAAACACACTCTGTCCTCATGTTATGAATGAACAGGAAGACTCATAGAGGATTCCTGCTTATTTATAACTGGGGATACAGAAAAAGAGATTGAGGACTGTGTCCTCAATCTCTTTTTCTATTTTAAAAGGGAAATAATGGGGGTCTGTTTAGACCCCTAATATTTCCCCAATGCCCCTAAAAGTAAAGTAAAAAAATCAAATATTTAATTAAAAAAATGAATAAAAATAAATATAAAAAAATGAAAAAGTTTATAAAAAATATGAAAAAATAGAGGAAGTCAAAATAAAAATTTTTTTGGGTTCGGCCTGACATTTTTTAAAATTTCGGTTTAGAAATTTTCATTTTGGTGCACCTCTACTTACAACACATAAACATGGAGCTGTGGCACAGCCTGTGTGCGACCCAGTCTCTGAACACTCATTATGTTTAGGCTGAGCATCCTCTTAAATAAAACTGTAGAGCACCATTATAACCCCTATTATTTAATTGGTTTACTGGTTTGCTTTATCTGTTGCTATGGCAGTCTATTGCTTTGCTGTGCCACTGTTCCCCTGAACGCACTTCTCTTTGGCCTGCCTCACCTGCAGTCCTAATCCCAGAGAAAGGGGCCATAAAATATTTCCTGAATTATTTATTAGCAGTATATAAGGAAGCCTACCTTATCAACTGAAGAACCACTACGGACACATTTATTTATTTTTTTATCTTTAGGCCGCTGAGGGCCGCAGAGAATGTGTGAGAGGGCACGTGGCCCACGAAATGTCAGTTTGACATGCCTGCTTTAAACACATTACCCTGCTTTTTATTTAGGTTTAAAATATAGCATGTAGGTATGAACATTTAATATTAACAGAATTATGGAATTTGAGATTGTATTATGTTAAAAATTAATAAATATTTTAATAGTGGTTGCTTCTCTGTAATGTTCTTAGGTAATTTACAGTTTTAGTAAGATGTGCATTGATGCTACATAACTGACATGCAAGGTGCTGCCACAAAAGCTGTTGTAGGTGCCAATAATGTCGCTATTTTGTTTATTATGCTTTTCATACTCTGCACTATTATTATATTTGAGGACCAATGCCAGTGTATTAATTATTTCTGTCCTGGTAGATATTGTAATAGTTTGGCTTGTGCTTTTTTTTTTTTTTTTTCCCACTACTTCTATGAATTTAAAACTATCCTGGAGCGAGGCTGGATGATGCAAATGGGACTTAATAAGATTGCAAACTGAATTTCAGCAAAGGAACCGTGATTTACATTAAATTAGGAATTTAAAAAAACTGATTTAGCTTTGCGTTATTGAGCATTTGCTTAATAACATTTTGCCTCCTTGAGACAATAATTTGTCTGTGAAACTCCTATATGTCCTCTGCAGGAGAAATTGAAAGCAACAGCTCCCTTCTCCCAACCTCACATGGAACGATATAAAGGAGTCTTTCAGCTCAGCAAAATTTAATAAATCATCCCATTTCCTAATTCGATCATATTAGATGGTGATGTGGAAGAGGCATTTCAAATCGCATCTCCTCATTAATATACATCAGTCGGGGGAATGGAATACTTTATGTGGAGATGTCATGGCTCCTGTGTCTTAGTTTACTAAGTGGAACAGGTTGATGTGATACAGGGGGCTATTTGTCACTGTCTCGTTAAAATGGTTTGGGTCGAGTTATGGAGTCCAGAAAGACGTTGGCTGATAAATCAAAACTGGATTGAGTGGACAGGAGGCAGTGATTGATACCGTGACAGGATATGAAAAAGGAATTGAGATACAAGCACGCATGATATCAAATATGTGAAGGAAAATGGCCCTAGAGTATGAATATTATTCATAGAAATGAGAATAATAATATTAGATTGCAATGGTTCTAGGTGCAATGACACTACTTACTGCAAAAATATATTGGCTACTAAAATTCAGGCTTGGGTACAGATTTCAGATTTTTCTGTTTGCCATTCTAGAGTGGTAGAGGAAAAATGGTTCTTGTCTAACATTAAAGGTCTTCGCTCTGTTTGTGTTATGTGTTTTTCATTTTGAGTGCAGTCACCAATTGGTACTACCTAGTTTTAATCCACTGAGATAAGCTTAGTTGGTCCGTAAAGTAAACTTAAAGTAAACTGAACTATTTACATATTCTGAACAAGCAGTATAATACCTTTAATACAAGCACTTATTCACCTCTGTATCCAAAAACATTGTGGAGAAATTCATTTTTAAGTTTCACAATACAGCAACTAACGTCTTAGTTTTCTTCCATGGTGAGCAGATAATGCCAGCCCTGTAGTGTAAACACACTGTTAGAAACCGACTGAAACCTGATTTTGGAGTCTTTGTTGTGATCTTTGAAGATCTTGGAGAATAAAGTTTACATTAAAAGCAGTGAGAAATAATAGTTTTAATATCTATAGTCATACCACATGTGTGCTTTAAATGTTGAAACTAGAAAAGTATGGATGTTTCTTATAGCAACAAGATACCAGATGAATACCTTGTGAATGTGGATTAGAAGTTCAAAAATTACAGGTTTTTTCCCCATATGTTTTATTAATGTGAAATTCCATATCATTACTCAAAGGGGTTGCTTTTCGCTAAGACAAGGAGAGGACAGTTGTCCTACAGGAAACATTAGCTCATACTTCCCTAGTGATTCTTTTGGCGTTTATTCAGTATCCCCAAAAGCACCCAAAACCTTTAGTCTGGACTCTGAGACCCTTATTGTTAAAGGGTCATCTCTATTAGAGGCTTCCTCAGCTGTTGCAGGTGAGGCAGAGGTCTCCTCTGTCCACAGGGACCTCAACTTCCACTCGACTTCTTAAGTGTTTGTGCTCAGCTGCTGAAGCATTCTGCCTGCAGAGGTTATATACACTGAGTGGCCAGATTATTATGACCACCTTTTGCCTTCAATACTGCGGCGATTCTTCTTGGCATTGGCTCCACGAGATGTTGAAAGGTGATGAGAGGAATCTGACACCATACCTGATGAATAGCACTGTCCAGTTCTGTGAGATTTGATGGTTGTGGAACCAGCTGCCTGATGGCTCTTTCAACTTCGTCCCACAAATGCTCAATTGGATTGAGATCTGGTGATTGTGGGGGCCACCTAAGCAAGGTAAATTCTCCCTCATGTTCTTGAAACCACTCCTGCACAATACGAGCACCGTGGGATGGCGCATTGTCTTGTTGGAAGAAGCCATCTCCATTGGGATACGCCATAAACATGATGGGATGAACTTGATCAGCAACGGTACTTTGGTATGTTGTGCTATCCAGATGTTGTTCCACACTAATTAAAGGGCCCAAATCATGCCAGGAAAACATGCCCCAAACCATAACACTGCCCCCACCAGCTTGAAGGGTTGTACTCATGCATGTGGGGTGCATGCTTTCATGCTGTTCCCCCCCCCAAATTCTCACTCTGCCATCTGCATGATGCAACGGAAACGTGATTCATTGGACCACATTACTTTTTTCTAATGCTTGACTGTCCAATCCTTGTGTTCCTGTGCGAATTGGAGACGTTTTATCTTGTTAACTGCAGACAGCAAAGGTGTTCGAACAGGCCTTCGGCTTCCATACGATGCAGTGTACGGCGAACAGTGCGCTCAGAGATCATTTGAGAGGATTCCTGATTAAGATCTGCAGTAATTTGATGCAGTGTTGCCCTTCTGTTGTCTTATACCAGTCTTGCCACTCTCCGTTCTTGAACATTTAACGAATTTTGCTGTTTTGCTGATACTCGCTCCATGGCTCCGAGTGGCAACAATCATCCCATGTTCAAAGGCTGTTAAATCGCGTTGTTTACCCATATCTTCAGAATAAAATCACTTCTACTGTCGTGGTAAACAACCTGCTTCCCTACTTATGATGGTCTGGCCCTCTAGCAACTTCAGTGCGAAATTATAGCTAATTTGCGTCAGGTGGTCATAATAATCTGGCCACTCAGTGTACACACCCCAGTGCAATCTCCTGCAAAATCTGTCTCTGATTCTCCTGAGCCCTTAAATCAAACCGGTCTGTGGCCCCTGTTACCATTTCTCAATCAGATTCCCAATGGTCTACTTCTGAATAGGCTGTTTTTAAGGCCACAGTCTCCTGCCCTTGACTCCGATTTAAAACGGGTTGTTTCAGAATTTATAACCTGGTCACTTGGAGATAGGTCTTCTTTCCGTGGATGGTGTGCAGCCTTTTGAGAAAGTTTCTCAAGATCCCGTCCTTGGTTCTGTCCAGGGTGAGTCAGAAGATTCTTATCACCATGTTCTAGATCAAGGTTAGGCAGGTTCTGCAGAGTTTGACCAGGGATGGCCAAACTCCGGCCCTCCAGCTGTGGTGAAACTACAAATCCCATGAAGCATCTCTCTCCGGGTGTCATGTCTGTGAGAATCTTGCAAAGCCTGATGGGATTCGTAGTTCCACCACAGCTGGAGGGCTGCAGTTTGGCCATCTCTGCCATAGACCCTGCCAGATGTGGATGGTTTTTTTTACTCATCCTCTTGCTCTTTTGAAATTCATTTGTACCAATCTGTGGTTGTTGTATACCTTCATCCCTGCCCGCCCTTGTAGGGGTACCTTTCACTACCCTCGGGGTAGGTATTGCACTGTAAGTATTCTCACATTCCTTAGATATCCTGTTTTTGGAGGTTTGTTGTCTGTCCAGACAACCTCATACCTATCATAGGTCATTCCTTCCCTGAATCCTAAGGGTTGGGAGTGTAAGGCCTGGGCCTTACTCTCCCAACCCTAGCTGGCCTTCTCTTGTGGACCTGATTTATTTGTCTAAGATTGCCTCCGGGGTCCTGTTCTCCTAAGAACTTGTCCCAAGCGTTATTTTTCTGTTGAGCACATCACATTCTTGGTTTGTTTCTTCCCTATCAGGTAGTTATCTTGTTCCATCTGTTTTGGTGTGTTCTTCATTTAACATCCACTCACCTGTGTAGGCTCAGTGTTCCTTCAGGTGGAGTCTTCCCCCTTGGTGGCGATCTTTTTTTGCCCTGTCCTGAGCATCAGGTTGATCCTCTGTGGCCCTTCCTTGGTCATTGGCAGATTCACCTCACCTCATTTGGTTTAGATCTGGACTTGGCCCTTCAAGTAGTTGCAGAGGATTCAAAAAGTTGCAGACAAGTCCTTGTTCCAGTCTTTTAACTGTCAGTGGCTGTTGCCCACTCCCTGGTTGGACTGCTTTTAGATGTCCCTTTTTTGATCCCTATATATTACTTCATTAGATGAGAAAGAAAATAAGATTTTTGTACTTACCATAAAATCTATTTTTGAAGTCTAGTGAGGGACACTGGTCCCACTCCCCTGTGATTGTTTTTTTCTTCCTTTGCCCTTATACTGCTTTTTACAAAGCTGGGGCTGAGTAGAGTGAACTTATATGGGGGGCTGGCTTACAGTGTTTGTTTGCCAGGATTTTCCCTCAATGGACTCCAAGAGGTTGCAGTTACTGCAAAAATCTTATTTTTTGCTTATGCAAATCCATCTGTGCATTTACCTTTTTTTCAAGATGTTCTCAACCTGGACTGTTGAGTTGTCAGTGAGGGAAACAGACATGTGTTTAGTCTTCAAAAATTAACAGTCACTGCTCTGCAAGCAGCCAGAGCAGCAAGAGCTAAGGATACAATTATTTTATGTTTATTCCTTCTTATTTGCAGTGAACTAACTTATAGTGGACACAGTTATTAAATTTAGGGTGAATAAGTTATTTATACAGCATTAAAGAGATGTTCTTCTTTCTAACATAATAAATGGATATGTCCTCCCACTGTTGAATTTAGTTGTTTAAATAATGCCACCATGCTGCTTGGAGGAGATGACAACTAATAGTTGCTCAGCAGTGCTGTGCAATCAGCAGATGAGGAAACCAGCAATTGTAGTCGTTCAGTTGTGCTATTCATGCTTCAGATTGACAGGTATTCTGGGCACAGAGACTAGAACTTGCCCACGGATTTTCCACTTTCTGTTTGAAAGTGCAAAACCGTTTCAACATTCAGACTAGAGCTGCAGCTAACGATTATTTTCAAAATCGATTTAGTTAGCCGATTATTAGCAGCCCATGCAATGCAATTGGCTGGCTAACACTCCACAATTGACCAAATATAATGCTAGTTACAACACAGGGTTATGTTTTCCTTTATTTGTACAACGTGTCCACTGCATTCAGACACACTGCATGGTCATCCAGGACACCTTAGCAGACTGGCCTCATGTTAGTGAATGGTGCCCCTTTCTATCATACTGAACACTTGATGTAATAGACTGGGCTCATGTTGGTGAATGCTGCCCCTTTCTATCATACTGAACGCTTGATGTAATAAACTGGGCTCATGTTGGTGAATGCTGCCCCTTTCTATCATACTGAACGCTTGGTGTAATAGACTGGGCTCATGTTGGTGAATGCTGCCCCTTTCTATCATACTGAACGCTTGGTGTAATAGACTGGGCTCATGTTGGTGAATGCTGCCCCTTTCTATCATACTGAACGCTTG
>NW_017307726.1:179301-209845 GCF_000935625.1 Nanorana parkeri
CCAGCTTGGTGTAGTAGACTGGCCTCATGTTAGTGAATGCTGCCCCTTTCTATCATACTGAACGCTTGGTGTAATAGACTGGGCTCATGTTGGTGAATGCTGCCCCTTTCTATCATACTGAACGCTTGGTGTAATAGACTGGGCTCATGTTGGTGAATGCTGCCCCTTTCTATCATACTGAACGCTTGGTGATTATAATCGATTATGTCGATTAGTTGTTGCAGCCCTAGTGTTTTAACTTACCGTAGTCCATTTAAATCGGGTATCTATTTTCACTATCTTAAGTTTATTTCTGTTGATTAATTTAAGAAACAAAATTGTTGTACTTCTAGCCAAAACCTTTTTTTAAATGCTAGCCTTGCAATACAAGTAGGGTTCATTTATTTGTTGAGGCACTGCTCCCCCTTGCTAAAATGCTACACTAAAATAAAAAAATATAACCGTTTTTTGGGGTGACTTTACATTTCATGAGGGGAGTTTCCAGGGAACGCTGAGTAGCCCAAATCCCATGAGGTACTGTTTCAGCGCACAGGATCATCTGCTTGTGCAATTTGGGCTACTCGGCATTGTCCGTGATCTTGCCAGTAGCATAGTGATGCCATATTCTCTAATTAAGAAGACCTTGTTATTTTAGTGGGAAAAAAATAAGCATTTTTATTTTTGTCTGAGTTGCTGTTGAAGATTTACCCTCACTTCCTTTCTGGTGTAACTGTTGTTATGACAGTATGTGAGGGGATATTCCTGTAATCTAGCCCTGCATGGCACTATACACGACATACAATTTAAATTTACTGCTATTCAAAATTCTACGACAATAATGTGAGTAGCTCATAGTGTGCAGTGGCATGAGAGTACCGGAGAGGAGCCTCTACATCTGTGTAAGACTTGAAGTGACATTTTAAGTCGCTTTCCCCCCCCAATGCTGCTTTAAAGGGTTATTAAACTTTAACAAAAACAAACCCTTTCAAACAGGTTAAAACTTACCTGTGTCTTCACCGCACACTTCGGGAGACCAGGAGAAACACAAGGTAAGCCTATGGACGGCGTGCACCCACATGCAGAAAACGTGGGACAGGAAGTGCCAGCAAGCACAGAGGAGTCTGCGCTGAATCGTAGACCCGCAGCAGCGCTGGAGAGACAGATGAAAAGGACAGGAAAGAAGAAGATCGAATTAAGAGACCTCATTTAGGTAAGTGCTGACATTAACTTTGGGGGGAGTGAAACATTTTTTATGCTTTAATGTCACTTTAAGGACTTACACAGTAAATGATGCCTCTTGATCTGATCATCTTCTTCTTCTTCCCAGTAGTTTTCAGCGCTGGTGCCGGTCTCTGATCCACCGCTGACTGCTGTGTCTTCTGTGTCCCATGGTGTATGTCCAGGTGCACAGTGTCGCCTGCGTGCATTGACTTACACTGTCTCTCCTCTTCTCCCGTCCGAAGATCTCTACTGCGCATGTGCCCGCCCCATGAACCTTCATGGCCACTCGAGAATCTTCAGACGGGAGCAAGCAGTGGATACACAGGTACGTTTTTACCTATTATTTTACCTATTTTTTTAAATGTCTTTGCATATATCTACTGCTTGCTAGCAGTAGATATATGTAAAAAAAAACCCTGAAGGTTTAATTCTACTAGAAGGTAAGGCTGGGGTTCAGCTTTAAAAAGGCAAAGAATGTTTTGTTGTTGTTAAGAATTAAACTGGAAAACTGGTTGATATGGTCTACTGCTTTTTTGCGTATGAGCATGATTGGATAACAATGGCTTCTTAAAATAAGATGGGCAATCTTTTATTTCTCCAGTTTTGTTGCTGCAAATATTTGTTTTGAGGTTTTGTTTTAATTAAGCTGGTCTTTAAAAGTTTAATAAACAGTTATTTTCCAATACAAGTTATATTAGTAGTTTATTAGGTGATTGTGACTAGTGTTTTCCCTCTAGCATTGCGAGCCTTAATATTCCTTATCCAGTCACCATTTTGCTCTACACATTAATAGTAAAGCTAATTTGTGCCAGAAGAGCTGCCTAAATCCAGAAAATATATTCATAAGAAAGTTTTCCTCTTAAAGCACTAAGCTTTTGTGATGCAGAGAAAAAAGATTTTCATATTTTCCTTATATACTCTTCTTGAAGTTCTTCCAAATTAGATTTTAAATGCCAATTAGGAGGTTGAATATAATAAAATAAAAGCAAATACAACCAAAATGGCCCAACCTTATGGCTAGTTAGACTGTTGAGAGAACAAGCGGAACCTTTGCTCTTTGCGTGGCTTTGAGAAAGATATCCAGCTTAATGAACACATTAATTAGAAATATAACTATTTATAAGATGATAATTAGAGACGAAGCACTGTAAACTGGGCTTTTCCTGCAATTAATGGAGGATTAATTACTGGAGGTAATGAAGTGGATTTTTAAATACATTAAGGTGAAGTACAGAGATGTGCAAGGCTTTGTGATAGTTGCATAATTATTTCAGGCTGTTTGAGCATAGCTCGTATAAGATCGCTAATAAGCATCATTGCATCATTATGTATGCACTTAAAAAGACTTACCACCAAAATGAATCCCTAATTATTTCTAATTGGCAGGACTCTGTGTAGTCATTGAGCTGTTTGTAGCCATTTTAAGGTTCATTTAACTATGCTCAGGGCCATGTGATGGGGTGGAATAAAAAAAAAAAAATCCTAAAAAAAACCCTTCTCCTAGGCTGGCTTTAGCTAGCACAGTTAATCAGTTGTGGTGGGCCTGTGTTTTAAATGCACTTACTCAGGTAGAGGTCAGAGCTTTGTGTAGCCCAGGCAAAGTTATCCTTTTTGAAGGTACTTGACTGTATTCATTTGCAATTAGCTAAATAATTGTGTCTGTCAGTATATTTGAGTTTCCAGCATGACTGCCTCCTTTCATCACTATTTCTCCTTGTTGAATATTAACTTCTCTGTGTAGCAAATATTTTTCCTGATCCCAACCCCCCCATAACACACACAAACCTTTTTTCTTTTAATAATGTCTCGATATGCTACCTATCCACATTCATTTGCTAACTTAAACATTGCTCTACATTTCAACACAAGCCTCCAACTCACTTCTGATTGATTGGTGAGAGAAAGTTTCTTCTCAAGGACAATATTTGGGCTTTTAAGAGCATCCCTGAGGAATTGGTCATTAAAAGGGGAAGCAAAAGAACCCAAATGGAATCTTGACATATGCCAGAGTTTAGTAGTTAGTGGCATCTATATGTTAAATGTTGACAGCTGCTCATATTGAAGGATACAAGTTGGCAAAAGACATTGTACGTTTTGACTGTTTAGTTGGCTCTTTCTTCCATGTGCTCAGTACATTTAGACCTCTTTTAAGGTTTCTTTGAGTTATTGGCGTGTCAGGTTCAAATAATTTATTGTCACTGCTCTATGATTGGTGTATAGTTGTTTTTATCTCTCTATATCAGATTTATTATTATATCCCATTAGGACTGAGTCTGTGAAAGTTATTCAATGGGTACCTTGTCCTGTTAAACATAATCAGAGCCATCTGTGGCATGTTGTTAAGGTATATAAACCATTCGTACAGCTTAAGAAAACAGTGGTGAAGCAAATTGCAGTCTAATAAAAGGAAGGTCACAGTTACCTTCTTTTTCCCCCTTTATGAAAATGTGGTTTTAATCATTCCTTTCATGTCTAAATATGAGGATAAAAATAGTTAAAACACCAAATTTTCATTACAATGATAATAATGGGACATTGATGTTTTCACTTTCCTACTTTTAATTTTCAATATTTTATACTAAAATGGTAGTATAGCAACTACTTTCCTCTTAACAAGCTGGTGATAACATTGACCCAAGTTGCTCTGGTTTAGGCAGCCAAACCAATTAAATATTGCATCTCAACGTTCAAGTGCTTTTCCGAGTTGAGGGACTTACTGAATTTATCTTCTGTCTCACTTCAGGGTGGTAACTACTTAAGTGTTATTTCTGTATATTATTTCCCACAGACCATGTTTGAGCTATTTTGATATTTGGGTATGAAGGCCATATTTAGCTGTATTTCTTGAAGGCGTAATGTTTTACTCTAATCCAATGTGTTTATTTTTTTATCCACTTTATCTCTCATATGATGAGTGTAGTTTTTGATATTTTGCAGTGTGTACAGTACCTAAGCACTTTTTGGGTACTGTGATTCTAGTACAACAAATAAAATGGAGGATATTGCAAACTAAGTTTGCTCCAACTTCCGTGATTCGGGAATATAGTTCATTTTTCAAAAAAGGGCCACTGTTTGCTGAATTTTATTATGGAGTTTTTAACTTGTAACCTGTGTAGATACAATCTATACTTGTGTGAAGCGTTGCCCTTTTTCTTCGTTTTTAAACTGCCCTAAAGGTGGTAGTATCTGTTTTGGGTTTCAGCTGATTTGTTTTTTAAAGGATCAGTCCCTCAGAAGAATCTTTATTTTCCCCCCCAATATTGTTATTATTATTATACAGGATTTATATAGCGCCAAAAGTTTGCACAGCGCTTTACGGTATAAGGAAGACATTACAATCACAATACAATTCAAAACAAGATGGTAAGGAGGGCCCTGCCCCTGAAGGCTTACAATCTAAAAGGGAGGGGGAAGTGCCACCCCACTTACCACCCTACTCACCTTACCACCTCAATAATGTTGTGTTAGAAATAAAACAAAGCAGAACTGACTTCAAGGAAACCTGCACAACAGCGTGTGCCATTATAGATTTCTCTTTCTGAAAATGCTAGATGAATAACTATCATATTGATCCAATAGTGTAAATCTGAACTCTTGCAAGTATAAAAAACACCATTTAATTCATTTCTGTGTTTATTAACATAATATTAAATGTATTTTTAAATGCAGCTAGTGAAAGCACCAGATTATGATTTGGTATTCGCCCCTTGTCATATACTGCACTAGAGGTAACTAGTTACTTGTGCTGCACTGCATATAAGCTGGCAAGGAATATTATCAAGTTTAATAGAAGGGGAATACTAAGTCTTTGTTTTTTTTTTAAGTTTCCTTAATTTTGAACATGAAACATTTTATTTTTTAGGCCCCTTTCACATGGCCAATCAGATCCACCTGTCAGTTTACAGGTGGATGTAATTGGAAGTGCAGTGTTAGTCTATGGGCCAGCGGATGTAAATGGAAATAAGTCCCTATACATTTGATTATGTCAGACCGCCTAGGTCTGGAAAAAAAAATGGAAGAGAGTCCTGTTCTTACTGACCTAAACGGATTAGAGGTACAAGGATGTAAGTGGATGCACATCTGTTTACATCTGCCTGCCCATAGACCTAAAATGAGACTGTTTTGTCCAGTTTTTTCCTCTATCATAAGACGGAGTAAAATAACTGAATTGACATTTATGTCACAAAAGAGACACACGTTCCATACTGCTCAGATCAGCAGATCTGTGCACGTATTCCCTGCTGATCAGAGCAGATGGGCGCCCATGGGAAAGGGACCCTACTTCTTTTTTGAAACATATAATGTTGCAATCTAACAATGGAAAGCATTGCTATTTGCATGAATCTTGGCAAATATCGGGTAAAAAAGTGATTAATTAGCATGCCACTAGCTTAACATATTGGCAGGGATCTCTTTTATCAGATTCCAGATTGGAGTAACATATTACTTGCTTAGGAAGCCCATTGACTTGACTTTGTAAATTTAAATACTTTTTTTGTATCCAGTGCAGACCTATCTACAACATTGTGAACTAGGCATATTGAATAGTTTACAAAGTCATATATCTTAGATGGGTATTTGTTTGTCTTCTGGATTAGTGTGTCAGTGGAAAGGAGCATACTTTATAGTTTCAAACATTTCTTTTGTTAAAAAAAAAGTTATTGATACAAGATATTTGAATGTCCTTATAGAAAGAAACTAACATAGTAATAGACCATTTCCAGTTATTAAACGTCAACTGTTTCTAGTCATATAACCCGGTGCTTCATTAAGTGATACTAAACTCAGTTGTTAAGGTACATGAATGCATTTTAAGATTTAACTATTGACAAAAATTTATCTTATTTGTGTATCACTCGGCTGCAAATCCTCATCTCTGAACTGGTGCTGACACTGTCCTTCCTTCTGGAGGGTGGCTACTTTTGTTCCCCATGGTCCCTGTGTGTGTTGTAAAGTAACCATTGCTCCAAGCTCGATCCCACGATAGACTATAACTTCAGTACACATTATCTAACTAGATGTGAGATTGTAGTCCATCACAGGAGTGAGCTTAGAGTGGTGGCTACTTTACAACACATACAGGGACCATGGGGAACATAAGTAGCCACCCTCCAGAAGGAAGGACAGTGTCAGCACCAATTCAGAGATGATGTGAGGATCTACAGCTGAGTGATACACAAATAAGATACATTTTTAGTAATAGTTAAGGTACTTAAATGTATTTTTTAATATTTAACGCTTGAGCTTAGTGTCACTTTAAGCTAACAGTTGCAAAGGATCAGTAACTCCATTTGCAGGCTGAACTTCAAGTGGTAAACAGAAACGGTTGTCTAGGGGGAATGAAACTGGGCAAGGGGCAAAGATTCTAAAATAGTGAGGATTCTGAAGATTTGACAGATGTTGCACCATGGCAAATGTGACCATAGAAAACAATCCATATCCTGCATCAAGCAGGTGTCTCAGAAGCAGAAATTTTGTTTTCAGGTGTGCTTTCCTAGGTTTTTTTTTCTGCACAAACAAACAGGCAACACTTAGGACTGGAAACTGAGTGTAGTGATTAAGGGGCACATTCCCTTTGAAATCATTGAAGATACAGCACTGCTATCAGCTCAGAATTTGCAGAAACCACCCAGACCCTGGTAGACCTATTTGCAGTCCAGAGAAGAGTTTTCAGAAGTGGTCTTCTAGAACAGTTGCAAACAAAAGGCCAAATGTGGGCCCTGCAAAACAACGTATGTAAGAATGGGCTCTTCTGCTGCCCACACCACCATTCATTGCTTTGGTTCAAAGTAAACATCTCCTAAAGTCTCTTCTGAATCTGATGCTTCTGAGAATATCAATCTCCAGATTCCCCCACCATGCACTGTGGTTCCTTCTGATGACTTCACCATTACTAGTGTATCCTGTACCCAGCGCTTTGACATTTCCAGGAGAATCCCCCCAAAATTCTCTGAAACAAAGCGTCATTTGGTAGCATGGGCAGAGGTGAGTATTACATATCTGCTTTTCAGGGACCACATTTTTAATCACTCTTATTTTAACAACAGAGAGTTACTTTAAAGGAAATTACATGTCAGTTCTGCTGGTGTAGGAAATTACAAAGAGTTTGTAGAAAATCCTTATTATTAAATCATATGGGTGCTGCCATTGCTGAGCGCTCGGCTTTCTTTGGCATTAGAACTAAACACACCCAGATAAACACATCAGATAACCCACTTTTTCTCACCATATGTATCAAACTACCCACTTTATTACAAAGTAACCAATAGTTTTAGGACTGGTTAGCGTACCCATGGGTCCCTACTTTACCAACTCCTCAGGGAAATTGTGCACATGTTTAGATGTTTCCAAGGGAGAATCCAAAGCAAACAGAATCAGATGATTCAGATGTACATTAATTCCTCACTTTACACAGTTCATCACAGACATACTAAACATCCAGTTAATTAATACGTGCCAAGCACCTAAACTCCATGTGGATAGTATATAGGGTGGATAAAGTCCAGACAAAACTTGACATTTTGCTGGGAGCATCTGCCTTCTCAAGGGCATATGTATACTGATGTATTGAAAAATAGACTTGCTACACCATAAATAGGTTAGAGATATATTTATTCTTGAGTGTTTTTAGATGTTTTGACATCATGTTTCAATAAAGTTATTTTGTTTTTGATACTGAGAACTTGGCTCAGCTTGTTTATGTGAACTATAACACAGTATTAAAACTATTGGTTATTTTTTAATTAAGTGGGTGTTTGACGGATACAGTGACAAACAATGGATATCTGGGTCTGTTTATTTATGCTGCTTTGAAAAAACACTGTCTGCACTCTGAAACCACCTCTAAAGAAATAAATATACTGATTATCCTAATATGGAAAAGAGTCCCCCATAGCCTCACGGAATATCCGCATCATGCATCCTAGTATACTCTGTAAAACATTATGAATGGTCCCGTTGTGTTTTACTGATTCTTACAGCTGTCCCCTTGATGACATGCTGGTGGGGCTACCCCTGTACTGCAGGGGTTAAGGGCTCATTTTTGTCTATGGTACCTTTTGTAAAACACATTTAATTACCTGATCCCCACTCCTGCATGCTCACAACTGGCGCATGCAGCCTTTCCCCCCCGTCGTATCTAAGGTCAGAGGCCCGCTGACGTCATCACGTCTAATGCAAGGCACATAGTCATGCATTACAAGTGAAGACACCAAGGGACATGTCCATGAACTGGAGCAGTGGGGAGCGATGAGCACCACCTGCTGGGGGAGCAGGGATCAGGTGAGTAAGACTTCTTTACCATATCCCTAGACATTAAAGCAGTTAATGATTGCAGTGTTGATGTAGCCCCACTGTAAGGAGAGGTGTTGCAAAAAAAAAAATTTAAACTACTAAGTCTGTTCCCCACCTTAAACTTAACATTCCCAGAAGCTGTGCGAATGTGATCCAATCACTTGAAATATATTATAAATGATGTACTGCGTTATTACCAAAGTGACAAAGTGTACTATAAGTAATCTAAAAATACATGAAATGTTACAAAAGTGCATCAAACAAATCCCATATATTTAATTATTAATTTACTAGTTTATTAAGCTGAATACTAGGGATGCACCAATACTGTTTTTTTTGGTATCAAGTACGAGTACTGATATTTATGCCGGTACTTCCTGAGTACTACCGGTACTTCCGCTAGCATGGAGCCGGTTTCCCAGGCAATCAGGAAGCCAGGCAGTATGTCATTACCCGCCGCCTGGCCTCTTGATTGGCCAGGAAGCCCACTCC
The DNA here is from genome assembly GCF_000935625.1 of Nanorana parkeri. Lineage (NCBI taxonomy): Eukaryota > Metazoa > Chordata > Amphibia > Anura > Dicroglossidae > Nanorana > Nanorana parkeri. The sequence goes on from NW_017307726.1 coordinate 188,287, forward strand.
TTGTTACTGGCTTCTCGGGAAGTTCTGACCGTAAGTTCCGGTATCGGGGGTAAGTATTGGCACATAGTCGCCCAAATACTTAGTATCGGCACTGATGCCAATACTAGCATCCCTACTAAATACCGTAAAGGGGAACTATAGGGCAATGTTTCCCCCCCCCATAGTTCTCAGGATCACGGGAGGACATATACTGTGTCCTCCTGTGACCCAAAACTCAGCATATATGCTGAGAGCGCCTCAGCCGGGACGGATCTCGACATTATTTTCGAGATCCACCCAGCTGGCTGTTTGACAGCAGGCTCTGCCTCTCTAGAAGCCAGCTGCGCCTACCCTCTTCTCCCTTCCGTCCCTCCAGTCAGCGCTGGAGGATCAGAGAGGGGAGGGGGGAATCCCTGTGGGGAGCGGTGACTGACAGTCACCGCTCCCTACAGGAAGATGATCGGGAAGTGAGCGGATTGGCGGTATGTTTTTGCTCACTTCCCGATCAATGGAGCTGACGTGTGGCAGTTTCAATGTCACACATCGGCTATAACTATGGGGGATGAGTGTAATTCACTCCCCATAGTTCTCCTTTAAGCATAAGAAATTTTAACTTGATAAATAAGCATGAAATAAAGTGCCAGGAGACACAGAAATATCATAAAATGCTCGACATCAGTCCCTTTATTCATGCATATATCAAATACAAAGTGCTTGTGTCCATATGCAATAACTCCCAATGTCCAAAATACAATTGACAGTTCAAAAGTTCTCCAAATGTGTCTCCAAATCCATTTTTGTCTAGGTTGAAAAATAACAAACTTATACTCACCCAAAGCTCCCAGCCAGCCAGCTGTTACAGCGCTCCCTCCAGCCTCTCTCCTTCTACGCTGCAGCAGTGGAATGTTTCTCAGCATCTTCACATCTATACACGGTGTATAGAACTGGATGATTTATGGGACCTTAGACTGCTGCAGAGGAGGGGAGAGAGGCTAGAAGGAACGGTTTAAGGACAAACCGTCTCCACGGTTAAGGGGAGTATAACTTTTTTGAAGCTAAACCACCGCAAGCAGTTAACCCTTGCATTGTGTGGGTAGCCCCACTGCAAGGGTTGCTAAAACATTTCCTAGAGTTCTTTTCTAAAGCTGGAATCAAAGGTGGTTCCGAACAGCTGCCGCTGCTCGGCCTGTACAAACAAACATCTGACAAGTTGACAGGAGCCACTCCATAGCAGCTGGCCGCCACTGTCCATGGCTTTTCTCATGTAACTGCACATCCAATGGTTATGTGTGGCTAGGAACAGATAACCAGCCACCTGTGATTCCAAACCTGCAGATTCTTGCCTTAGGAACCCACTGCCAGCACTAAGTAGCCTGTTGTGTAATGTCTAAATGTATGTGAAAAAAGAGAAATTTGTGAACTGCATACTATAAAGACATATGCTAACTATATACACTTATTAGAATACAAATATTATCTATAGTAGTCCTTACGAGGGTTATGCTGTGTATTAGGGATGCACCAAAATTTCGGCCACCTAAAACATATCGGCTGAAAATTGTGGTGCATGCCTAGTTTCTTCCCTCCCCGCTGGGTGCAGCTCTGTGTCCTCTCTGACACAGCTCAGCGTCCAGGCAGGGGAGGAGAGCGATGTGAGGGGCCGGCGTCTCTCCTCCTGCACCGCTCAGCCTCCTGTGACCAATTAGGAGAGCAGTGTGAGGGTGGAGTCAGCTGTCACAGGTGGCCGGGCCGACGGTGCAGGGGAGGAGTCAGCTATTACAGGAAACCGAGCTCTCCTCTCTGCACCACTCGCTCAGCTTCCTGTGGCAGCGAGTCAGGATGGAGAGCGAGTACAAGCACTCAGCGATCAGTGATTGCTGACTGCTTGTAAATAATTGAGGACATAGTATGTGTACTGTGTCCCCAATTATAAATGAATGGGAAGTGATTTACAGTGCATCACTTCCTGTTCATTCATGATTGAGGACATGGTAAACACAATCCCCACTAGTTATGAATGAACAGGAACACATATAAGCTTCCTGTTCATTTATAACGGGGGCTGCAGAAAAAGAGATTGAGGACTCTGTGTTCTTAATCCCTTTTTCCATTTTTAAAAGGGAAATATCAGGGGTCTGTTTAGACCCCTAATATTTCCGCTAATATTTAACCCTTTCGCTGCCAAGGACGTACGTCGTACGGAGCTACAAAAGTGCTTCCAGCTGGCCAGCTCAGTACGTCGTACGGACCTGGCATTTACAGTTCTACTATAAGCTGATGGTCGCTTTAGCGACCATCAGCTTATAGTAGAACTGTTCAGCAGACTGTCCCCTTTAAATTAATAGCTGTCATCAGCGGCTCACAAGCCGCTGATAGCGCCCATGGGAAAGGGACCCTACTTCTTTTTTGAAACATATAATGTTGCAATCTAACAATGGAAAGCATTGCTATTTGCATGAATCTTGGCAAATATCGGGTAAAAAAGTGATTAATTAGCATGCCACTAGCTTAACATATTGGCAGGGATCTCTTTTATCAGATTCCAGATTGGAGTAACATATTACTTGCTTAGGAAGCCCATTGACTTGACTTTGTAAATTTAAATACTTTTTTTGTATCCAGTGCAGACCTATCTACAACATTGTGAACTAGGCATATTGAATAGTTTACAAAGTCATATATCTTAGATGGGTATTTGTTTGTCTTCTGGATTAGTGTGTCAGTGGAAAGGAGCATACTTTATAGTTTCAAACATTTCTTTTGTTAAAAAAAAAGTTATTGATACAAGATATTTGAATGTCCTTATAGAAAGAAACTAACATAGTAATAGACCATTTCCAGTTATTAAACGTCAACTGTTTCTAGTCATATAACCCGGTGCTTCATTAAGTGATACTAAACTCAGTTGTTAAGGTACATGAATGCATTTTAAGATTTAACTATTGACAAAAATTTATCTTATTTGTGTATCACTCGGCTGCAAATCCTCATCTCTGAACTGGTGCTGACACTGTCCTTCCTTCTGGAGGGTGGCTACTTTTGTTCCCCATGGTCCCTGTGTGTGTTGTAAAGTAACCATTGCTCCAAGCTCGATCCCACGATAGACTATAACTTCAGTACACATTATCTAACTAGATGTGAGATTGTAGTCCATCACAGGAGTGAGCTTAGAGTGGTGGCTACTTTACAACACATACAGGGACCATGGGGAACATAAGTAGCCACCCTCCAGAAGGAAGGACAGTGTCAGCACCAATTCAGAGATGATGTGAGGATCTACAGCTGAGTGATACACAAATAAGATACATTTTTAGTAATAGTTAAGGTACTTAAATGTATTTTTTAATATTTAACGCTTGAGCTTAGTGTCACTTTAAGCTAACAGTTGCAAAGGATCAGTAACTCCATTTGCAGGCTGAACTTCAAGTGGTAAACAGAAACGGTTGTCTAGGGGGAATGAAACTGGGCAAGGGGCAAAGATTCTAAAATAGTGAGGATTCTGAAGATTTGACAGATGTTGCACCATGGCAAATGTGACCATAGAAAACAATCCATATCCTGCATCAAGCAGGTGTCTCAGAAGCAGAAATTTTGTTTTCAGGTGTGCTTTCCTAGGTTTTTTTTTCTGCACAAACAAACAGGCAACACTTAGGACTGGAAACTGAGTGTAGTGATTAAGGGGCACATTCCCTTTGAAATCATTGAAGATACAGCACTGCTATCAGCTCAGAATTTGCAGAAACCACCCAGACCCTGGTAGACCTATTTGCAGTCCAGAGAAGAGTTTTCAGAAGTGGTCTTCTAGAACAGTTGCAAACAAAAGGCCAAATGTGGGCCCTGCAAAACAACGTATGTAAGAATGGGCTCTTCTGCTGCCCACACCACCATTCATTGCTTTGGTTCAAAGTAAACATCTCCTAAAGTCTCTTCTGAATCTGATGCTTCTGAGAATATCAATCTCCAGATTCCCCCACCATGCACTGTGGTTCCTTCTGATGACTTCACCATTACTAGTGTATCCTGTACCCAGCGCTTTGACATTTCCAGGAGAATCCCCCCAAAATTCTCTGAAACAAAGCGTCATTTGGTAGCATGGGCAGAGGTGAGTATTACATATCTGCTTTTCAGGGACCACATTTTTAATCACTCTTATTTTAACAACAGAGAGTTACTTTAAAGGAAATTACATGTCAGTTCTGCTGGTGTAGGAAATTACAAAGAGTTTGTAGAAAATCCTTATTATTAAATCATATGGGTGCTGCCATTGCTGAGCGCTCGGCTTTCTTTGGCATTAGAACTAAACACACCCAGATAAACACATCAGATAACCCACTTTTTCTCACCATATGTATCAAACTACCCACTTTATTACAAAGTAACCAATAGTTTTAGGACTGGTTAGCGTACCCATGGGTCCCTACTTTACCAACTCCTCAGGGAAATTGTGCACATGTTTAGATGTTTCCAAGGGAGAATCCAAAGCAAACAGAATCAGATGATTCAGATGTACATTAATTCCTCACTTTACACAGTTCATCACAGACATACTAAACATCCAGTTAATTAATACGTGCCAAGCACCTAAACTCCATGTGGATAGTATATAGGGTGGATAAAGTCCAGACAAAACTTGACATTTTGCTGGGAGCATCTGCCTTCTCAAGGGCATATGTATACTGATGTATTGAAAAATAGACTTGCTACACCATAAATAGGTTAGAGATATATTTATTCTTGAGTGTTTTTAGATGTTTTGACATCATGTTTCAATAAAGTTATTTTGTTTTTGATACTGAGAACTTGGCTCAGCTTGTTTATGTGAACTATAACACAGTATTAAAACTATTGGTTATTTTTTAATTAAGTGGGTGTTTGACGGATACAGTGACAAACAATGGATATCTGGGTCTGTTTATTTATGCTGCTTTGAAAAAACACTGTCTGCACTCTGAAACCACCTCTAAAGAAATAAATATACTGATTATCCTAATATGGAAAAGAGTCCCCCATAGCCTCACGGAATATCCGCATCATGCATCCTAGTATACTCTGTAAAACATTATGAATGGTCCCGTTGTGTTTTACTGATTCTTACAGCTGTCCCCTTGATGACATGCTGGTGGGGCTACCCCTGTACTGCAGGGGTTAAGGGCTCATTTTTGTCTATGGTACCTTTTGTAAAACACATTTAATTACCTGATCCCCACTCCTGCATGCTCACAACTGGCGCATGCAGCCTTTCCCCCCCGTCGTATCTAAGGTCAGAGGCCCGCTGACGTCATCACGTCTAATGCAAGGCACATAGTCATGCATTACAAGTGAAGACACCAAGGGACATGTCCATGAACTGGAGCAGTGGGGAGCGATGAGCACCACCTGCTGGGGGAGCAGGGATCAGGTGAGTAAGACTTCTTTACCATATCCCTAGACATTAAAGCAGTTAATGATTGCAGTGTTGATGTAGCCCCACTGTAAGGAGAGGTGTTGCAAAAAAAAAAATTTAAACTACTAAGTCTGTTCCCCACCTTAAACTTAACATTCCCAGAAGCTGTGCGAATGTGATCCAATCACTTGAAATATATTATAAATGATGTACTGCGTTATTACCAAAGTGACAAAGTGTACTATAAGTAATCTAAAAATACATGAAATGTTACAAAAGTGCATCAAACAAATCCCATATATTTAATTATTAATTTACTAGTTTATTAAGCTGAATACTAGGGATGCACCAATACTGTTTTTTTTGGTATCAAGTACGAGTACTGATATTTATGCCGGTACTTCCTGAGTACTACCGGTACTTCCGCTAGCATGGAGCCGGTTTCCCAGGCAATCAGGAAGCCAGGCAGTATGTCATTACCCGCCGCCTGGCCTCTTGATTGGCCAGGAAGCCCACTCCTTGTTACTGGCTTCTCGGGAAGTTCTGACCGTAAGTTCCGGTATCGGGGGTAAGTATTGGCACATAGTCGCCCAAATACTTAGTATCGGCACTGATGCCAATACTAGCATCCCTACTAAATACCGTAAAGGGGAACTATAGGGCAATGTTTCCCCCCCCCATAGTTCTCAGGATCACGGGAGGACATATACTGTGTCCTCCTGTGACCCAAAACTCAGCATATATGCTGAGAGCGCCTCAGCCGGGACGGATCTCGACATTATTTTCGAGATCCACCCAGCTGGCTGTTTGACAGCAGGCTCTGCCTCTCTAGAAGCCAGCTGCGCCTACCCTCTTCTCCCTTCCGTCCCTCCAGTCAGCGCTGGAGGATCAGAGAGGGGAGGGGGGAATCCCTGTGGGGAGCGGTGACTGACAGTCACCGCTCCCTACAGGAAGATGATCGGGAAGTGAGCGGATTGGCGGTATGTTTTTGCTCACTTCCCGATCAATGGAGCTGACGTGTGGCAGTTTCAATGTCACACATCGGCTATAACTATGGGGGATGAGTGTAATTCACTCCCCATAGTTCTCCTTTAAGCATAAGAAATTTTAACTTGATAAATAAGCATGAAATAAAGTGCCAGGAGACACAGAAATATCATAAAATGCTCGACATCAGTCCCTTTATTCATGCATATATCAAATACAAAGTGCTTGTGTCCATATGCAATAACTCCCAATGTCCAAAATACAATTGACAGTTCAAAAGTTCTCCAAATGTGTCTCCAAATCCATTTTTGTCTAGGTTGAAAAATAACAAACTTATACTCACCCAAAGCTCCCAGCCAGCCAGCTGTTACAGCGCTCCCTCCAGCCTCTCTCCTTCTACGCTGCAGCAGTGGAATGTTTCTCAGCATCTTCACATCTATACACGGTGTATAGAACTGGATGATTTATGGGACCTTAGACTGCTGCAGAGGAGGGGAGAGAGGCTAGAAGGAACGGTTTAAGGACAAACCGTCTCCACGGTTAAGGGGAGTATAACTTTTTTGAAGCTAAACCACCGCAAGCAGTTAACCCTTGCATTGTGTGGGTAGCCCCACTGCAAGGGTTGCTAAAACATTTCCTAGAGTTCTTTTCTAAAGCTGGAATCAAAGGTGGTTCCGAACAGCTGCCGCTGCTCGGCCTGTACAAACAAACATCTGACAAGTTGACAGGAGCCACTCCATAGCAGCTGGCCGCCACTGTCCATGGCTTTTCTCATGTAACTGCACATCCAATGGTTATGTGTGGCTAGGAACAGATAACCAGCCACCTGTGATTCCAAACCTGCAGATTCTTGCCTTAGGAACCCACTGCCAGCACTAAGTAGCCTGTTGTGTAATGTCTAAATGTATGTGAAAAAAGAGAAATTTGTGAACTGCATACTATAAAGACATATGCTAACTATATACACTTATTAGAATACAAATATTATCTATAGTAGTCCTTACGAGGGTTATGCTGTGTATTAGGGATGCACCAAAATTTCGGCCACCTAAAACATATCGGCTGAAAATTGTGGTGCATGCCTAGTTTCTTCCCTCCCCGCTGGGTGCAGCTCTGTGTCCTCTCTGACACAGCTCAGCGTCCAGGCAGGGGAGGAGAGCGATGTGAGGGGCCGGCGTCTCTCCTCCTGCACCGCTCAGCCTCCTGTGACCAATTAGGAGAGCAGTGTGAGGGTGGAGTCAGCTGTCACAGGTGGCCGGGCCGACGGTGCAGGGGAGGAGTCAGCTATTACAGGAAACCGAGCTCTCCTCTCTGCACCACTCGCTCAGCTTCCTGTGGCAGCGAGTCAGGATGGAGAGCGAGTACAAGCACTCAGCGATCAGTGATTGCTGACTGCTTGTAAATAATTGAGGACATAGTATGTGTACTGTGTCCCCAATTATAAATGAATGGGAAGTGATTTACAGTGCATCACTTCCTGTTCATTCATGATTGAGGACATGGTAAACACAATCCCCACTAGTTATGAATGAACAGGAACACATATAAGCTTCCTGTTCATTTATAACGGGGGCTGCAGAAAAAGAGATTGAGGACTCTGTGTTCTTAATCCCTTTTTCCATTTTTAAAAGGGAAATATCAGGGGTCTGTTTAGACCCCTAATATTTCCGCTAATATTTAACCCTTTCGCTGCCAAGGACGTACGTCGTACGGAGCTACAAAAGTGCTTCCAGCTGGCCAGCTCAGTACGTCGTACGGACCTGGCATTTACAGATAAATAAAAATAAAATATATTAACATTTTAAAGTTTATAAAAAAAAGGAAAAATAAAATATTTAAAAAAATATTTTCGGCTTGACGTATTTTTTTTTTAAATTTTCAGTTTTAAAAATGTCATTTCGGTGCACCTCTACTTTTGTGTCATAAAAATTTGCTCATGGTAAATGTCTTGCAACTTCACTTTTTTAAATGTTGGCCCTTGGTGGGTTTTAAAGTCCAATTGCACTATCTTGGCATGCTTATGTTCAGTCAACGAAATTGGACTATAAATGTAACTGAATACAGTATTGTTGTTCCTTCCTGGTCAGCTTGTGTGCTAATGCAAGAGAGAGAGAGAGAGTGTGTGTGTGTGTGTGTGTGTGTGTGTGTTTTTTTTTTTTCAGGAGCAGAGACCCTTTTTTATTTATTTTTTACAGCATTTTTGTTCCAGACCTTTAACTCATTTTCGTGTATGGCACTGTCAGATATTTTACCATAAGGTGGTAAGACTATTGATAACCCTTCTTCTTTTTTTTTACCTTCTACGACTTATACAGGAAAGAGTCTTCTCTGGCTGCACAGCTGGTATTAACCTGCTTTTTCCAAGTACATTAGCCAGGGTTGGCTCAGAAAGTCAGGTTTTTGTCTGATTTGTTAGCTGGGTGGAGCATCATGGGAAATGTAGTTTGGCAGCAGATGGATTGCCAGAGGTTTGCCCATTACTGATTTAAAGGCTTAAAGCCGATCAGCAGCCTTTTAAATGTGCAGTTGAACTTTACACGCAGCTTGTTTTTCACACGTTCTGTCGATCATTAATTCTCTTTATAAATAGTCTTTTACTGAAACCTACCGTGTGTTATATTTACACACCATCAACTCGTGATATGATTTTTGTGGGACTGATCTGTCTTCATACTAAAATTTAATAAATATTGGGAAGTACCGAATGACACTGACCTCATTTCCTTTATAACAATGAAAATTAATAGTTTCACGTTTTATGAGGCTGATAGTCCAGATGTAGTGTACATTTAATTAAGTGTAGTTTCCTCTCGGTTATGGTATGTGTATCTGCTTTTTGTTGCAATTTCTTTCTAGTTTTACAATTTTCCACATGTTTTCCTTCATCATTTATGATTTTTTTCAAAGAGCAGCTATGAGGATTTAAATCACTTTAGCATGCAGCAAAACAGTACCCATTCAAACAATAAACGCCATTTTAAAAAGCCTTTAGATCTTCTGTCACTTCATAAATAAAAATGTATAAAACATTATGCAGTTGTAGTGCCCACCTGCTAATTAAATGCAGATTTTCTCAAACTTATTTTCAAATCTGCTTTTTTTTTGTTTCAACTCTGTCTGTGCGGAGCATACATATGGCTCTTGTGAAATTAATTATGCTTATGGAGCAGCTGTTAAATTTAGTGCAACTAATTTTATCCAATATTTTACATTTTAATTGATTACCTGTGAAGAAATTAGCAAATTAACACATATTATCCACTAAGTAAGTAAGCTTTTATGGGTAGGTTTAGATGTTTGGCTAATTTTTGGTAACCTTTCTGTATATATACGTGTGTGTAACTTTATTTGTTTCACAACCTGGCTAGGTGTTGATCGAATAAAGACAGGGCTTTTGGTCTGTCACATAGGGAAGATATTGGAGAACCTTCATTATCTGGTGGGAGGCTCGGAGAAGGGTGCGAGCCAAGCATCTGTGTGTTCTGTAAGTCCCGACATGAGAAGCAGATTGGAACGTAATGACTCTTTCACAGAATTTTTGTAACATATGGGCCTATCTGGATCTGAGAAGGCTTTGAAGATCTTTCAACTTGACTAAGTGACTTAACCTTTGCCATAGTAGTGGGTCTTTTTACGGCAACCCACTTTTCAATTAATCTGTTCTGTTTTTTTTAAATATTTTATTATTAAATTACCAGATATATTTTTTTATATTAAATTATTTTAATATGGTTAAGCAGTATTTTATTCATGTATGTTCAAAAATCATTTTAAATCAGTTTAAAATGTAATTTAACTGATAAATATGGTCCAAAGAATTGTTTTGAATTTGTTTCAGATTTCTCTTTTATATGCATCCTATAATGCATGTAGGATATTTTCTGTGATGCATTTTGTGTTTTTATGCTTTAATTTTGATATTGATACTGGGAAACATACAATGTCTAATTAAGGTTAGTACATGTTGTTATGTTACTGGCAATCTATCTTGACACACAAAGAGGGGAATTTATCAACACTGGAGCAGACAAAATCTGCAGCAACTGTGCATGGCAACCAATCAGCTTCTCTCTTTCATTTTCAAATCTTAACTAAACAAACTGAAGAGAGAAGCTGATTGGTTGTCCTGGGCAAATGCTCCAGATTCGGTCTCCTCCAGTTATGATAAATTCCCCTCAAAGTGATTAAAATATGTCATTGTGACATGCTGTTGATTTCCAAATCCAGCCCCCTTTCTGCTTATTGCAAAGCACAGAGTACTGGGTATTGCAGATGTCAAAAATAAATAGGAGATAAACAATTTAACTTCTGTCTTTATTAAGACAGGTTCATAAGTTGACACACTTATTTTTAACCTTTCTAGCAAATTTTTATACACCTTTAAAGCCACGGAGCGTCTAATTTATTTTTTATCCATCAGTGGGAAAATATGTTTTTCATTGATTCTTTAAGGTTCACTCACAGGTGTGTAGCTAGCAAACAAATCAGCAGTCTATTTACTACACATTACACCATTATTCATTACAAACTACAAGAACCCACTACTGATGCAGCTTATCAATGCAGCAAAAGCTTGCATACATGTATTGTGGAAAATAATTTAACCTCCTAATAAGATGCAGTGGTCCATTAGAATACAAGATGCCAGAAGTGGATCTCTGCATCAGCTTCTTTGGGGGTCCCTATGTGACATTAGGGGTCTTGGAGACCCCTGATTCCCTTATGAGGACCGGTCACATCCTCTTTGCTATCACAACAATATAGTTAAGTGAAAAAAAATTTAAGTTGCAAAAAAAAAAGAAAAATGTTAAGTCACACATGAAAAAGAATTAAAAAAACCCAATGTTTTTAATGTCCCCACCTATACATACACGCATGCGTCGGGTGCGCATACGTACGAAAACGATGATTACGCCACACATGTTACATATCGCTGCGAACGTCGCAGTGAGAGCAATAATTATAGGGCCATCAATCGCTGATCACACTAAACTGATGAGCGGTAAAAGTTTTTAAAGCGTTGCCTATAGTCAATTTTGGGTATACAATTTTTTTGCGATTTGGCGAGTGCGCGCAATTTTAAAGCTCGACATGTTTGGTGTCTATTTACCCGACGTGACCCCATCTTTTATATTTCACCAAACAATTGGGTAACAATAATTGTATTATAACATAATATTTAAAAAAAACCCAGTGGTGATTAAATACCACCAAACGAAAGCTCTATCTCTCCCCAAAAAATGGTCTAAAATTAATTTCAGTACATCGTTGCATGGCTGAATAAATGTCAGTCAAATTACCGCAGCGCTGAATACTGAAAAATGGCCTGGGCAGGAGGTGGGTGTAAACACCTTATCAGCAATTTGTTGATGTCTGTGTCCATGGAAAGCCTTCTGACTCAGAAAATCCCTTGTTTGGATGTCTGTCCTAAAGTAGGAAATAGTAGGAAGAAACTGCTGTGGTCCTGATGGGTTCAAGCTTAATATTTTTGACAGTACTTACCATGTGTTTAATACAATATCTCATTTACTACATTTTTTTTCTTTTATTTTTTGTAAGATTTCCCATTTCAATGTTCATGGCTCATCTGATCCTTTTGCCCTAAACATTTTTTTTCACATGCTTGATGCCATAGGTCATTTTCATACATTTGGAGTCCCTGTGTTTACCGGTATAATTGTTTAAACTTATTTTAACATTTGCTTAAAGTTTTCAATAATTAAAGTCCACTGATAATCTCTAGATTCTGCCACTTGTGTCCCTTTTTCCTGTAATAAAAACAATCTAAATATCAGTTGGCAAAAGTAGCAGCAGGTAGCTTAGAACTAGTAGTGCACATCTCTTGATGCAGAATCTGTAACTCTGGCAGCAAATGGAGCTTCTCAAACCAGCTAAACAAATAAAAAGATTGCCTGGATCTGTTGAGAAGTTGATTAGGGATTGGGCATTGCATAATGAGAGGCGAGCCAGAAGCATGCCCAAACTCTTCTGTGGGCTACTGGAAAAACTACAGGGTGCTTTTAGTGGTGTTTAGGTGAAATATTCTGCAGCAAGCGGTATTTCCTTTTTATAATTACCCTCCCAACTACCTGCTGCTACTGTAATTTTTTTTATTGTAGTTTATTTGCAAGTTGCTTGAACATTATCATAATGAATATAAAGTACAGGTGGTACCGAAGCGTCAAAAGGATGATGATGTGTAGAAATTACTTGATAAAGCTTGGGAAGCACTGACTTATGCTCTTTCTGGTTTGAACAGATCTCGATCAAGACACCGTCAAAGATCTCGCAGCCGTAGTAGTGATCGATCCAGTCTGAGAAGATCCCGAAGCAAATCCTATGACCGAGATAGAGGAAAAGGCAGATCGAAGGTGAAATCAAGAGGGAATGAGAGACTAAAACAAAAGGAGTCTGTTTCCAAACCTGGGTAGGTCTTGCAAGTTAAAGCTGAACATAGCCATTTTAAGTTACCCATCACAAACCAGTTACACAACCATTGCAAGTGGGGTAAAGCAAAAAATACATCAAAAGGACATGCCTTGCAGCTGATACATTTGGCAGTTTAAATTTGAGAAAACACCGCTGTGTTTATGTGTTCCTATTTGCACTGCATACCTTTTTAAAAAAAATATCTTTTTAAATGTCTTACTTTTTTGCATGTGTCTGTGTAGCCAGCCTTTGCAAGCTTCTCTTTCATTTGTCCCCATAGAAAGACTAGGGACACTCTGAGCTTTCTCAGAGTGTCCCTAACATACAATTGTTCTAGATCTTTAACCCTGTATTAGGGAAGACATTGTTTAAATATAGTTTACAACTGATAATAAGATCTCCCAACACAGTACAGACAGGGTTAATTATGTTAACATTAACCTCATCAGTCTCTGTGCATTCCAGAGGGAAATTCAAAATAGAGAAAAACATTTCTTTCATATTAGAACATGTAATATGGAAGCAGAATTTATTATTATTATTATTTTTTAAAGTTACGCTGTGTGAATATAAAATGTGTTTTCCCTATGTGGCTGCAAAAAAGCGTCAGCCAGCTGCAAAAGTGGAAATACACTTGTAGTGCGGCTGTACTGCATCCTTAGCTTTAGTCTTGCAAAGTTGTACAGGCTTTTCTCCTGTGTAGAAATTGTTTGCTATGATATCACTGCACATTGCTAGATTCAGTGTGCATTAGAAGCCCGCTATATGCTGAGTTTTGGGTCACAGGAGGACACCGTGGAGCCTGAGGAGAACTTTGGGGAAAAAAAAAATGGCCCATAGTTCACCTTTAAGTTAGGGTTTCTGAGAGAACAGAAGTGGTTACCTCTTATGTTTGTCTAAATTCTGTATAACTTTGTGGGTTTTTTTTCTCATGCAAAAGCAGGGAAGGTCAACAGCTAAGTGGCCCTCTTGTTTTGCTCATTGGAGTCTTTGGTTTGAATTCCAAGATGGACACAACATAGTGTGTTTTGAATGTTCTACCCATGTCTGCTTGTTTTTTTTCTGGGTGTTCCAATTTCCTCCCTCAGCTCAATAATGTAATTGTTTCTTGATTGGTATCAGACCAAACTGGCCTTAAATATTTTGTGTAATAGGAACTAAAGATTGTAAGTTTCTTGGATAATGGGGACTGAAATGAACAATTCTTTGTACTCTATAAAGCACTACACAATGTTGCACCATGTACTTATGGGGGAAAACAAAATAAAAAGAAGTTAAGCAGCAGATATACAGTCTTAAATATACAGTAAGCATCGGGTAGTGTTTTGGTCCCAAAAAATGCTACCACTTTAAAGTTCTGGTACCCAATGCTGACTGGACAGAATTTCCAGCATTCTTTGATTTGAAGTGTGGAATAATATGCAACTGATCCTATTTTGGAGAGCACATAGATTGCTACTCCTTGCACAATGACACAGAATAGGGGACTTTTGGACTTATTTCTTGACCACCAGTAGCAGGAGAACTTTGTTGAGGGTAAAAAAAATCTCTTCTCATTTGTACTTTATTCTAAAGTTAACAAAAATAAGTGTGTAATAAATGAGTTAGTCTTTTCTGCGCGTCTACAGTTCTATGCTTGCAATATTATCCTGTTTGGTTAGAAATTATAGGGGGCAATAGGCCTCCCTGTCCTTCCTTTCATTTCTCTGGCCAGAATGTAACAGAATTTGAAAATTGCAGTATTTATTATATATTCCTACACTGTCATTCTGTAATTACTTTTTGGAACTAATAGGAGATGGGCAGTGCAATGATAACATTCTATTCATGTTCCTTAGTTGAAGCATGAGGATCCTTTTCTATTTACCAAACTAGACATGTCCAGCTTGTGGCCTGCTAAAAGTTTGAGGATGGTAGTGGAAGGATAGGAGATGTGACTGTGGCTCCAGGCAGAGAGTTAGAGGGGGTGGGCAGGCTTCATAGTCACCCAGTTTTCAGGCGACTACTGTGACAGGTGGTAAGCTATTATTTTGAAGTTGGCAAATTTGAGTTGAAGGTGGTACACACAATGGCGAATTTGAACCAAAGAAGGCTGTGGGTTCAGGCAGCCTAGAATTTGAGCTGTGGAAGGTGGTGGGCATGAACAGCAGTAATTTTCTACGTAAAAGCTTTTCTAACAAGTTTTCCTAAGCTGCACACATCCACTCTGGCACCTTTAGCGGCTATCCACTGTTTTCACTTTAACTGAGTTTTAGCAGGACTGTATCTGGGCCCTACTGGAAGGAAAATGCAGGGTTGGCCTGTAATGTCGTCATGGCACTAGATCCTGCATAAGACACTCACCTTTGCAGTTATTGCAGTGTATAGGGTAGCATTGGTGCTATAGGACCATAGTCCATCTGCCATTAAAGTCCTGCCCCTGGAGGAGGGCAAAGATTGGCTGGGGCATGCTTCACCCCTCCGGATGAGAACACATCTAAGGTACAATGTAAACCAGGACTTCACCCCTTCAAAGTGCCCAGTACGTCTGCTCCAGTCTCTGAGGGTTTGGTATTGGGAATTAGCAGGGACAGCTGCCCCTTTGAATTTGGTGCCATTTTTTCTTCTCACATTGGTGGCAAGTGGCTGCTTCTGTGCCTTCACATTGTTCCTCAGGGGTGATCTACTGTGCATTTGCCCACCATTTTCTTTCTCCTGACACAAAATTTGAGTTGTTCACGCACTGCTGCAATTTTGCACAAAACTGAACAGGGAGGAAAAACTCCACTGTACACCATAAGATCTGGATCACCATTCTGCCTGCAAGTGTCTGGACACAGAGCAACCTCCAATCTCTGCAATCGTGAGTACTTTGGGGCCTACTGTCGGCATATGGCAGATCAAGATTCCTGGGGTTCCAAAAGTTCCGTATGAAATCTACTTGATGTCAGAGCACAATGAAAACCAGACAAGCAAAAGGTGCTAGTTAAATCATGTATTAAGAACAGTGTCCACAAGAGCAAGCAGAATCATAAACCGGAACCAGCCAAAGTCAGGAGCCGGAATGGGTAGTTGTTCAAGCCAGGTCAGGAACACGGAGATTAGCGTCATCAGAAACAAGCCAGGAAATCAGCATTGTCACGAACAAGCCACCAGGAGCAGGAGCCAGAGGAGAACGTCAGCCAGGATCTTGTCATACACAGAATCAGGATACTCGGAGCAGCAGGAATGCATTAGCAGTAAGACCGCGCAAGGGCAAGGTCAGACTGGACTGAGTGGTTTATATATAGTGAGTGGGGAGACATCATCACTCAGAGACAGGAAACTCCCATCTGACTCAGATGATGTCTGAGAAGATCCCAATTTTTCCTGCTCACCGGCACAACTTGCATTTTGCTGTGGCCACGCAACACTACCTGTTTGTGCCTCTTCCATTTGGCCAGTCCTTTGCACTTTAGGATTTCATTAAGGTGCTGGTCCCTGTTTTGGCTCTCCTTTGATCTCAAAGGAACACCATAGTGGGTTACTTAAACAACCTTCTCTTCAGAGAACAGTCAGCAGAAGCCATATTGTCGAAGGATAGACCCTTCTACCCCACCTAAATGGTAGGTTAGCTAGCAAAATATTGTTTCAGCCTAGGCATGTATATGTAAACTCCTGGAGCTGTCGCTGTATCCGAGCACTGCCTAAGTCAAAGGTAGAAACATGGACATGCTAACAGGCTGAGTAAGCTTTCTGTACTTGCTACAGCATAGAATGATCTCGTGTGATGGCTAGTTGCCGTAGAAGGACCTACAAAAATATTGTGTAGGGGGAGCAGGTGTTGGGCAGCATCAAAGGGACCCATTCAATATATATTTTTAATTCTGAAAAAAATAGAGGAAACTACCCATCTAATGAAAGAGCAAATTAAATTTGTGCATGCCCGCTGTCACTGTAACAGGAAAGCATTACACAGTACATTTAAGGAAAATAGAAATAAATACACAAAACCGTACTAAGACTGCATCTTGTGATTTTATTAAAGGGTTTGTGTTATAACTGTATCCTTGATATCAGCATAACTTTATAGTAGCCATCCTTTAACCCAATCATGTGCAATTAAAAGGTAATTCCAGGTTGAACCATGTTGCTTAAAAAAGTAAAGTGGCAACTTATTCTTTGTAAGCAAAGTGTGTAATAAAGCAAACATTATTGTAAGAATGTAAAATAAATGATTACAGACCTAATCTGTTTTTATTTTTTTTTACCCATCCACTTTAAGTGGATGATTCTTTCTAAGGTAATTTAAATCAGTTACCAGAGCAGCTTGATTGATTATAGCACCCCCCCCTTCCTGTGAGTGATATCCTGATGATCAATGAGAAAGACACATGGGTTTGCTTAAGCTGTCTGCCCTCCTATGTGCAGGAAGAATGTAAGCACTGGGTTTCGGGTTAGTTGCATTCAGAATATAGACTAATAAGCCGCTTTCTGCAGAATGTGGAAACTTTTGTATTATTAAGAGGTTCTGGAAAAACAAAATATAGCTACCAGTAAAATAGATGCCCCCTTTAAGGTTTACTTTATGCATATGAAAAGTATGTATACTGTACACCTAAGAAAAGAACTCTGAAAGTTTCCATTAACAGCTTATATTTCCGGTGTGCAATGTCCGTTTATTTTTTTTTTTTAATGCCAGGTATAGTTAGTATAATTTGCTTTGTCAATACTGATCATCTATCAAATAAATGATAATGATGTTCTTCTGAGCTTCTACTCCTTACAGGCTGTGACAGTACTCTTCATTTTTCAGTTATTGCTGATGATCATGACTAGTGCAGCCTTCAGCATACAAATCTGACTAAGAGCTCGCTATCTGAAACTTCTGATGGAGTATACATATTTTAAGGCAGCAGCTTCCACACAAAATCTGTGCAAGGTTCTTCTCTTTCTTTGGATATGAAGTTTGATTTAAGCCAGATTGGAGAACTTGTATCATGGTAATGTGGATGTTACTCATTTTAAACATAGAGGTATTAGCAATTCAATATGATTGGTGAAGGCCATCTCTGAGTGTGGATATAAAATAGCATAATTTTATCCAAAAGTGCTGAGACCTCCTTCGTTTTAGGGAAAACTATGACCACAAATCTTTTCCTCTAGATAGTGTTAGTTATTACAAATGCTCTTTGGATAAATGTTTCTTATATAAATTCATGGAAACTTCGAGCTAGGCCCTATAGAATTATTTAAATCAGAAGTCTGTAGCTGTTCATCTGTTTTCCTTTTATTACATTATCAAGACTGGCTGTATTGGTGCAGTCTCTTGAGTTATTACCCAGTCACCTTATCATTCTAGTAAAATAAACAGTATCAACAAAGAAGAAGCTCATGAGTGCTGCATTTAAATATAATTTCTTGTAACACGGATCTCTGCAGAGTTTCTGTTTTTCCTGTTGATGACAAAGCCAAACTCATATTGGTCATTATCAACACTGAAGTCTGTCTGAATCAAGACTAATTTTAGAGGAATTGGGGCTCTGGCAGAAATTGTGGTAGGTTCCCCAAAATGTATATGTATTTTCTCTCACTTGCATGGGTTTAAAAGGTATTGACAATACATTTCAGCCTAGGTTGGTGATCCAGAGGTATTTTTATTGTGGGACTTTTTTTTTTAAGATACTCAGGTCACCTTTATCTGTTGTGATTTCATTGCCACCTCCCTCAATTCACATTAACTGCACACCCTCTGTGGTATAGTAATTGCATGTTAGTAATTTGATTACCAGGGATGTTGGGCTGTGATAATCTGCCTGTCCTTGCTTGATTAGCAAATTGTTGGGTTGGGATAAGATGCAGTCTATTCCTTGAGTAACAAACATATGAGCTGCAAACATCTTGATATGTTTTTTTCCCCATCTTTTCGCCATGAAAAGGTAGCATCAAATATGTATTTTTTATTTTTCACATTCATCTTTGCTAATATTTTGCTAATTTGTTTTTCAGATTTACTGGCTTTCTGTTTTAATGAGATCCAGTAGATTGTTTCCCAGTCCACTCGGAAAACTTTGTAGTTAGTGGAAAGTGATTTGAAGCTCATAACTCAATATACATCAACTTTCTATGCTAGTAAGGAGAAGTCAGGAGGGTTGAGGTTGTGATGCATACTTTACTGCCATGTGACCTAATAACTGTAGAAACACCAGAGTTGATTTTTAAGGGAGAAGAGCATGTTCACTTTGAAAGTGAATTTCCAATTGGCTTAGTGGATAAGGTAAAGATGTGCTGACTTTAACCAGTTGTGGACACTGGACGTTCTACATATGCCCAAAATTATTTCATTGATGTACACAGGGTGTGGTACGCCTTTCCTTCTGCCCCTTACCCTCGCTCTTGCCAACAATTCCTGGCTGTAAAAATTACAACCTGGAGTTGCTGCATATATACAGCAGCTGTAGAAGCTGCTGCTGTCAAAAAGCGGACAGTCTGATGCAGTGTTTATAAACTCTTCTACTGTAAATAATTTTTTTGATAATTTCGTTTTCTACTTTTCTAAGCATTAATATTTTTTTTTGTTTTGTTTTTGTTCATTATTTTTTTAAAAAGTCACATTAAAAAAAGGCAAAAAAAAACAAAACAAAAAAAGCCTTTATTTCATTTGTAAATAACTCAGCAATGCTATGTATCAGAATAATAATTTTAGTGTAATTTTAAACTGGACAAAGTATAGAATAAAATGTATACTTTTAATCTACAGTTACAATATTTTGTTTTAAGTAACTCAGATCAAATTAGATAAAAATGTATGTGTTCTCTAATGACAAAGTTATTGCCCAATAAACAGGCAAATAGCAGTAATGTAGATATTGCTGTGGTCCATAGGGAGTAAGAGCTGAACTGGTTAATTTTTTTTAAATTTTCCATGCACATGGTTAAGTATTTTTTGCAAAGTGAGTTTTTACTTTGTTTTACCTTATTCACTAAGATAAGTAAAAATAATTTTTTGAAAGTAAACATGTTCTACTCCTGTGACAAATTAGGGTTGTAGCAAAACTCTTCCTGTAGCCCTGCTTGTCCAAACTGTATCTTAATGGGAATGTCTTTTATTTAGTTAGGCAAAAATGATTATTTTTTAGCCAGCTGGTGGAGTTCTCTTCTCATTTTTACATGCTCTCAATAACACCTTTGATAGAAAAAGTGTGTTGTTTACAGAGTCCAGTATCTCAAGCTGAAATTAACAAACACAAGTGAATGAGTCAGAGGAATTATTATCTGTTTGACCGCTCTCTCCTAGGTTTTACTCAGTAGTTGCTGAATTTCCTCATAAAGTATGTAAAATAATAGAATCTAACTGGATTTACCAGCTGTGGCCCAGAATTGGAAACACGCACACGTCATAAAAATAAAATTGTGCTAAAGAGATTTGTGTTAAAAGGATATAATAGATTCTTTATTTTTAAAAATAACAACATGGAGTTGGGCTTTACAAATATTTGTAAATATATTTTTTAAGTTGGTTGATTCTTCTTATTAGCCTACATGGTCAATAAAAAATATATATTTACTGAGAGAAATATGTACGCTTCTATTGCTGATCTAAAAATGTCTTAGTTGCCTGTCTATCATAGCAATCCAGGGGTTTTGAGTACTTTCACAATAGCTGTGGCACAGAGGTGAGATACGTGCACATTAGGAGTTGTGATGCAGTAGGGTGCTGTAAGTTAGGAGCACTTTGGTAGCACATCCCAGCAGTACCATAGGAATAGGCCCTCCTTCTGCTTCAGCTAGTCTTGACATGCAGCTGGGAATCCTGATCTAGGAAACACTTGTAAATCTCCTCTGTGACAACATATTTTCACAAACAAACTAAGGAATTTGGACTTTTCTGGTATGACAGCAGACGCTAGCTTTTATTTGGAGCTTGTCATATTTTTTTTCCCTTGCATCCTCTTTATGCAGCAGGAAGTCATTTATGCTAATTCCCTGCTATTTGCATATAGGTTATAGAGTTCTGTGGAGCAAAGCATTCTCAGAACTCCTTTTAAGTGTCTGCTTAGATCAAAGCAGGTCTGTGTGATAGCTGTTGTCTGACACCAAGCTGAGCGGTGTTGTTTTCATTAAACATTTATCATACTTCCAATGCGACAGCAGGCAACTTTGTGCTTGGGTAACATGTTTTCATGCAAAATTTATTGAAAAAGACGAGACGTTGTAAAAAGATCTTGTTGCCTTTCACCAGTGGCGAAGGGTAAATGTTTGATTGGTGCGATGGTAATATATATGTATTTTTGCTCTCCAAACTGCTTGCATACCCTGCGCCAACCCCAGTATAAAACCTTTTTCTGCATTACACAGAACTTGTTTTTTATATTTTAAATATGTATTTCTTATATCTGCATAACTCCTGTCTTTTAAGTCACATAACACGGTTCATTTTTGTTTTTATTTGTTGGATGAAAAATAATTGAAAATAACATATGTATTCAATTATATCCTTTAATGGTCCTACATAAGTGTGTGTGTATATGTGTGTGTGTGTGTGTGTATGTATGTATATATGTATATTTATGTATGTAAGTATATATATATACTGTGTGTATAAATATATTTTAGACAAATCTCTGCAGCCATGTATCTTATGCACAAAAACATTTCTGACCCACCCTTAAACATGAAACATTAGCCGCCAACTACATTTTTGTTTGGGGGCTCATGTCATAAATGTATGTGTCAGTTAAGGCCAGCTGAGCTTGTTTATGCACAGAGCCGATCCTCCTAGCTTGGCTTTATCTCAGGTAAAAAAAAAAAAAAAAAGTTGGC
>NW_017307726.1:210065-236282 GCF_000935625.1 Nanorana parkeri
AAAAAAAAAAAAAAAAAGTGGCTTGGATAACCTTTTTTTTCCTTACAAAGATCAGTCTTCCAGGGGTATCTACAAGGTTTTATGCTACCCACAGATAGCCAGCTGTTTCTCAATGACTCCCATGGCAGTGCCCAGCCCCCTGTGCCCTTTTTTGACAATAGTGACAGTTATGATAATAGGCTTATTAACCTAAAAATTTTTCCAATTGGGATTCACAGCAAAGTTCGGGTTTGCTGAATTTGGAGTAATTTGGATCCCCCCATAATGTATTTAGGAGTTTCATGGCAAAATATATAAATGCTTATACAATCAGGGCTTTTAGTTTTTTAAAGATAAAACTTTGTAGTTTTTTTTACTCCAACATTATGGACATTTTGTTTTGTAGATCAGTGACCTAATTCCAAATAATGTTTTTAAAAATAAATAAATATAAAAGACGGGGTCACGTCGGGTAAATAGACCCCAAACATGTCAAGCTTTAAAATTAGAAAGATTCAGTTGGAGTTAATACTTATACAAAGCAGTTTACAGGCAAAACAAATGTATTACATTCTGTCGCTCTACTATTACCACCCACCCTAAATGCCCAGTCTGCCTACTTTAAATTTATAATGGTCTTGGTCGAAGATTTAAGGGAAGCCTTTCCTGAGAGAGACATGGAAGCTGACAATGCTGATTTTCCATTCTTCCATTGCTAGTTGACTGGTTGTCATGCAAACCCTTTCCCTTTAATGCTCTAGCTCAGTAACGCAAAACAAGGATGCTTTGCCTTCAGTGTTTGGAGCCACAGAACTGAAACAAGTATAGACATGAGAAATATTGACCTCTCTGATTTTCATTTGTTGCATGCTTTTAAGTTCAGTGACACAGGAGTATAGAAGCCAGGCAACTATACTTTACATAAGGAGACCAGAAATTGTAACTAGGGATGCACCGATACTAGTATCGGTGCCGATACCGAGTATTTGGGTGAGTACTCATACTCGCCCAAATGCTCCGATACCTAGCACGAGTACTTCCTGTATCAGGAAGATGGGCAGCGCATCATTACACGCTGCCCGGTCTCCTGATTGGCCAGGAAACGGCTCCATGCTCTCTCGTCACTTGTGATGAGAGAGCATGGAGCCGACTTCCCGGCCAATCAGGAAGCCGGGTAGCATGCAATGACGCGCTGCCCGGCTTCCCGATTGGTCAGGAAGCTAGCAAATCCGGAAGCCGGGCGACGTGTAATGACGCAGCGCCCGGCATTCTGATTGGCCGGGAAGCCGGCGTCATGCTCCCTCATCATCTCATGAATCATAATATTAAGAAAGTGACCTTAAAGCATTAGTTTTTATTGCTTTAGAAAAAATGTGACCTGTCCCTTTAAGAAAAAGTATCGGTAATTGGTATCTGTGAGTACTTGATCAAATGTATCGGTACTCGTACTCGGTCTTAAAAAAGTGGTATCGGTGCATCCCTAATTGTAACCTTAACTTTTCTCCTATGACGGGTAACAGCAACTTTTACATGTATTGGTTAATAAGTTCATCAAAATACATATGGCACAATACATTGTCACCTCTTATCCTTGAAGGCATATACGACTTGACTTTATTATAAAATTCTATGATGGTATAGCATGCCATATCATTTTAATTTTCCTAGTTTGTAACATTTTGTTTACTCTGTTTACTATATTTACCTCAAAACACATATATTTAGTATGTAAATCAACTTTTTTTGTGGCAGGGATTTTGTGTGAAATTGTAAGTACACCCCATGGAAATTGTTGGCTTTTCCAACATATTTAAACAGACAAACATTAGATCTTATTTCAAATAGTGCCGTACAGAAATAAATGACACATAAAACTGACCATTTATCAATTTTCATGATCTAAGTTAACAAAAATGCAGGTTTGTCATATGGAAAAAGTAAGAACACCCCTACATTTACCACCTCTTCAGGTTCATGAAATTAACATTTTAGGTTCCAGATTAGGTGTTGATAATTAAAACCTCCTTAGGTAGTATGCATGTGGAACTATAAATTGTTTTTTCAAAAGTTAATCCATATAGAAAAAAATATATACATTGCCCAGCACGATTATAAGAGACAGAGCAGTTTCCAGCAGCTGTCTATCTACTACCTTGTAGAAAGAAGAAGCAGGGAAGTGGCTTGCTTTGCCATGTCTGTGTGTTTGTGGAGACATGCACAGCATAATAGCACATATGCAAGGCTGGCTCCATAACAGCCTTGCAAGGGACTGGAGCCACCCCCGAAAACAAGAAATTAGGGCCAGCACTCAGGGAACCAGCTGATTCTACAGTAAACTAAACTTTCAAATTGAAAAACATTGTATGTGATTCAATTACTTTAACATCACTTTAAACCTCAGACATCCAGGGTCTGGTGTTCTTTTTGCTATTGACATATGTGATGTTAATGTGTGGTGTCTCAAAATAGAACATTGTGGATGAATTTTCACAAGGGATTTAAAAAGATTGTCAAATTATTTGAAATCAATCATTCCACTGTAAGGAAAATAATCAGCTGGTGACGTCAATTTCAAACAACTGCTAATTTGGCTAGCCCAGTAAATTCAACCCAAATTCAAGAGGTGACCATTTGATGCTATAAGAAGTCTCCAACAATCCCAAAATTTAATTGTGGGGTGTTCAGGTAACTCTCGTAAAAGTTGCGGTCTAAGTGCAAATATCCGCAATCAGAAAAAGTGTGCATCAATTCAACTTGTATGAGAGGGTGTTAAGAATAAAACCTTCGCTGTCCAAAAAGAAGATTATAGCAATATTACAATTTGCTATTAAGCATGTAAGCAAAGTTCAGACCTTCTGGAATAATGTGCTGAAGACTGATCAATCAAAGACAGTTTTTTAGTCGCGGTAGAAGTAGACATGCTTGCTGCATGCCAAAGACAGTATTTCAGGAGACAAACCTCATAACAATTGTGATGCAGTGGTGCTGCTTCATGGCCTGGGCAGCATGCAGTCATCAAGTCAACCATATATCCTATATCATATAACAATGTGCTTGATGAGAATGTGAGGCCATCAAAGGTTGAAGATGAACCAGAAACACAATGATAATATGGAACACTCTAGCAGATCCACCAATGAATGGATCAAAAAGAAATAGAGGGTTATGAACTGCCCTAGTCAAATCCCTGATTTGATTTCCATTGAAACTCGGGACATGCCCAAGTAGTCAAGTATATGTCGTCAATGTACAACAGTTTCCTCAAAGAACTGATGTTGGCCTGAAACTGTTGTACGTTGACAACATATACTTTGCTACTTGGGCATGTGCTGAGGAAGTATTTACAGTAAATGGAATTTGAGTGCTGCAACCCTCTGTTTTTCATTTGTATGCATTGAAGACTAATCTGTGTTGCAAGCACTTTGAAGAGATTGGACTGAATGAGAAAGTGTCCACACCAACAGTGTATATATGTGTGTGTGTGTGTATATTTAAATATATCTGTATATACACACACATACCTGCATGCACACACATAGATTTGTTGGTACCCTTACAGCTTATTCAAATAATTGTTTATTCTTCCTGAAAAATTATGAAATTAAAGGAAATATGCTGTATGCCTGCACGCCTGTAAACCAAAGAAATGTGAAAGTAATGGCTTATTCTATAATGATATTCTAAAACTGCCTGGTTTTTGAGTAACAGTGGGCTCAAAGGAAGAAGACCCTGGAGGATTCCACTGTTAAAAGAAAAACATAAAGAAGCCAGACTGGAATTTCATAAACACATATTGACGAGCTACAATGCTTCTGTGAGAATGTCCGTTGGACAGATAAGATAACACTTGAGTTGTTTAGCAAGTCACATCAGCTCTATCTTAACAGAGAACAAATAATGCTTTCAAAGAAAAGAACACCGTACCTACTGTGAAACATGGAGGTGGCTCATTTTATTGGGAGGGGGCTGTTTTGTTGTGTCTAGCAGGTGAGGAGTACAAAGACAAGTGTGTCTTGCCTACAGTCAAGCATGGTGGTGGGAGTGTCATGTTCTGGGGCTGCATGAGTGCTGCCAGCACTGGGGAGCTACAGTTCATTGAGGGAACCATGAATGCCAACATGTACTGTGACATACTGAAGTAGGGCATGATCCCCTCCCTTCGGTGACTGGGCCGCAGGGTAGTATTCCAACATGATAACGACCCCAAACACACCTCCAAGACGACCACTGCCTTGCTAAAGAAGCTGAGGGTAAAGGTGATGGACTGGCCAAGCATGTCTCCAGACCTAAACCCTATTGAGCATCTGTGGGGCATCCTCAAACGGAAGGTGGAGGAGCGCAAGGTCTCTAACATCCACCAGCTCCGTGATGTCGTCATGGAGTGGAAGAGGACTCCAGGGGCAACCTGTAAAGCTCTGGTGAACTCCATGCCCAAGAGGGTTAAGGCAGTGCTGGAAAATAATGGTGGCCACACAAAATGTTGACACTTTGGGCCCAATTTGGACATTTTCACTTAGGGGTGTACTCACTTTGGTTGCCAGCAGTTTAGACATTAATGGCTGTGTGTTGAGTTATTTTGAGGGGACCGCAAATGTACACTGATATACAAGCTGTACACTCACTACTTTACATTGTTACAAAGTGTAATTTCTTCTGTGTCGTCACATGAATTGATATAATAAAATTAGGGATGCACCGATACCGGTATTTTGGTACCGAGTACGAGTACCGATAATTTTTTTTCCGGTACTCGCCGATACCAATTACCAAGTAACGGAAGTCTCATTCAGGAAGCCAGGTGGCGTGTAATGACTCGCCACCTGGCTTCCTGATTAGCCGGGCAGCATGTAAAGAGTCGCCACCCGGCTTCCCGATTAACAAGAAAGTCCCCTCTTACCTTTAGTATGTGCAGCCTGTCACCCCTGGGGCCTCTCCAGCGAGAACGCGGCCTTCGTCTGGTACCCAGCCGGAGCCGTCTGGCCGGCCAATCAGGAAGCCGGGCGCCGTGTAATGACGCGACGCCCTGCTTTCTGATTGGCCGGGAGGACGGCTCCATGCTCTCGTCATGAGATGACGAGGGAGCATGAAGCCAGCTTCCCGGCCAATCAGAAAGCAGGGCGTCGTGTCATTAGACTGCGCCCAGCTTCCTGATTGGACGGCTCCGGCTGGGTGCCGGACGAAGGCCGCATTCTCGCTGGAGAGGCCCGGGGGTGACAGGCTGAACATACTAAGGTAAGGTAACCTTACCTCACAAGGCCAGCTTCCTGATTGGCCGGGAACATGGAGCCGCTTCCCAGTCAATCGCGAAATCGGGCAGCGTGTAATGACGCTCTGCCCGGCTTCCTGATACCGGAAGTACTCGTGCTAGGCATCGGAGCATTTGGGCGAGTACGAGTACTTGCCCAAATACTCGGAATCGGCACCGATATCGATACTAGTATCGGTATCGGTGCATCCCTAAATAAAATATTTACAAAAATGTGAGGAGTGTACTCACTTCTGTGAGATACTGTATATACATTTTTTTTATTTTTTACCACATGCACTGCTTTATATATTGGGAGCTTTCTAGCAAGCCGAGCTAGTGGTGTGATATATTAGGAATGTGGTTTTTTTTTTTTCTACCTAATTACATTTGAATAAACTGTCAATGTATACATGCAAAATAAGGTAGCAATAACTGTAATGATCAGTAATTTTCTTCCATAGTGTATTTAGGACATTTGCCTGGAGCCATCTCTGTGCAGTTGCCTGCCAAATCCTTTTCTGACAGATATTTTAAGATGCAGCAGCTTGTTGAAGGTGGGCAATTAACAGTTCAGTATTGATAGATACCGAAGTACCTTTGATATGTGATGCTAAGTACTCAGTTAACCCACCATGTTTTAAAAGAGTAATATTAATAGTCCCCCCCAAAAAAATCACACATCAACTCCCAGGTTTTGAGATAAAGCTGCTCCTGCAGTCTTAGACTATTTGGGATCCCTGCTCAAATTAGATATGTTGTTAATACATTCAGTGACAGTTTTTGTGGTACATTGCACGGAGAACGAACTTACAAGTAGTTTGTCAAGGCATCAAATATGTGAGCTGCCATTGCAGAAAAGAAAGGGAAACATCTGACCAACATAACACCTTGCCAACACGTTAAGCATGAAGGTGGGATCACTTGGATGTGGTTCGGATTGAGAATGTGTGTAAGCCAGGCAAGAAACATTTTGTGGCAAACCTTGGAGACTAAACTCTACAAAGAAAATAAAGTTGGAAAGGGTGGATGTTCCAGAAAAATGACTGAAAATACATCTCAGAATAAACTATGAACTACTTGTAGGAATGTAAGATTAAGGCTTTGAAATGGACTTCAGTTTTCACTTACTTGAATACTACAATTTGGAGATTTCAGACATACAGTGCATGCAAGTCAACCTTAGAATATTTCTGAAATAAAAGTGTTAACCAACTAAGAGTGAAAAAAATCCTCAAGTTAAAGAGCAGGTAATTTAGATTGCTTCAAGAAGGGTTAAAAAAGCCAGCGTTTGTGTGAAATTGGTTTTAAAAATCAGTGTCAGGTGTCCAGATTTTTCCACATACCATATTTTATTCTATGTTTTTACAGCCATCTGAATTCAGCAATTATATGATTGTAAATTCTAAACTGTAGAAATGCAGTTTGACAAGGGGCATCAAAACCTTTGCATAAGGCCTGGTTCACATCTCGCAGCCAGTGTTTCTGCACTTTTTCTGCACGTTTTATATTGCACGTTTTTTGTGCGT
This sequence comes from Nanorana parkeri, assembly GCF_000935625.1. Taxonomy (NCBI): domain Eukaryota; kingdom Metazoa; phylum Chordata; class Amphibia; order Anura; family Dicroglossidae; genus Nanorana; species Nanorana parkeri. The sequence continues at coordinate 216,819 of NW_017307726.1, forward strand.
TTTTATGTGGATACGGCAAAAAGCATGTTTTTGTGAGCAGATTGTTGCTCATTGATTTTAATAACTAAAAGCGCATAAAACTTCCAAAAACAGAGCAAACGGGCGTTTTCAAGCGTTTCCTATTGAGTGTATGGGGCCAGAATGAGCTGTAATATGGCAAAAAAAAAGCTCCTGTACTTTTTCCAGTGACAGGCATTTTGCTTATTGCGACAAAACGCTCAAATGTGAACGGGGCCATAGAAATGAATGGGATTTTTTTGGGGCAGATTCTGCAAAATGCAGAAAGTGCAATTTGTTTGGCCGAAATAGCGGTGCATCTGCTTTCTCTCTTCCCCACTGGGTGCTGCTCTGTGTCCCAGCGGGGAGGAAATAAACTGTCACAGGAAGCCGAGCAGTGTGGGAGGAGAGCGCTGTCTTTCCTCCCCGCACCGCTCAACCTAGCGTGACAGATCTGGAGAGCGGCAGTGTGGGAGCAGACACCGCTCTCAAAGTTGTCACAGGAGGTCTGCCGGCGGTGCGGGGGAGGAGTCAGCTGTCAGATCGAGATCTCCCCGCACTGCCTATCCAGGTTGGAGACAAACATTCAGCGATCAGTGATCACTGAGTGTAAATAATTGAGGACATGGTATGTTTACTGTGTCCCCAATTATGAATGAATGGGGAAGTGATCTACATCACTTCCTGTTCATTCATGATTGTGGATAAGAAGTTATAAATGTACAGGAACACTCAGTGAGGACTCTCAATCTCTTTTTCTATTTTAAAAGGGATATATCGGGGGTCTTTTTAGACCCCTAATATTTCCCTGAAACCCCTAAAAGTAAAATAAAAATATGTAATATTAAAATTAAATATAAAAAAAATTAAAAAGTTTATAAAAAATAAATAAAAGTATAATATTTTTTTAAAAAGTTAGAAAAAAACATTTTTGGCCAGCCTTCTTTTTTTTTTTCCATTTCGGTTTTGAAATTTTCATTTCGGTGCACCTTTATTTAGAACCTTGTCAGTTTTGTATTGCTGAATTTCATTCACTTTCTGTTACGGTGGCTATGGTTTCACTAGACAGAAAGTGAGGCAAAATTTGCAACAGCAGCAGAGACAGTAATAAAAATCAGAAAGGGATTCTAACCTTTTACATTACTAAAAAAAAATGTATTTCTGTTTGCGTTGCTGTTCCATATTTTTCCTAACTTCCTTTTTACTGAAAACTAGGGATGTCTCGATGCCACTTTTTGAGGCCCAAGTACAAGTACATCCCCTCATGTACTTGCCGATACCAATTACCGATACTTTTTCTTAAAGGGACAGGTGACTTTAAATGATCCATAGTACAATTACATGTTCTGTACTATGGATCATGATTTAACCTATTCATGTTAGCAGGGAATAATTGTAACTCTATTGCTGGAGTGTAGTGGAGGTGTGTGCTGTATATATGTGCTACATATACATTACACACGTCCAGTACACTATAGCAATAGATTTACAGCCAGCCCCGTCCCAGCTTCCCCTCACTCACAGTTTCACTCCGATCCCTGTTGCCTCACGCGGTGCCTCTTGTAGTCGTCACTGGGCAGGATCGTTGCATCGCGTCTCGGTGCTCAGCTTGTGGGAGATGCTCACAAGTCTGCCCTGCTAACATGAATGGGTTAAATCATGATGCGCAGTACATATGTCCCGTACACTGCAGTAATAGAATTACAATTCTGCCCTGCTAACATGAATAGGTTAAATCATGATCCATAGTACATAATAGTACATAACATGTAGTTGTACTACGGATCATTTAGCCCATTCATGTTAGCAAGGGAAAAAACATTGTCACTGGAACAGAAAGCAAGGCAAAATATGTCTGTTGGAGCCCCAGATAACCATTAAATTCAACAGGGTTTTTAATTCTTCCCCACTCTTTTCAAGTTGTGCCTGGACATAAACTTTGTGCCTGGACATAAATGGAATGTATAATGATTTTGCATGTTATTTTCTTTATTTACTTTGTCATTGTTTTTTGTCATTGTTTTTTATTTGTCAGGCAAATATAAAATATTGCATACTGTTTTTTTTTCTTTCCTTACAGTCTGCAGGAAAAGCCTGTTGACAGAGCTCAATTTTTTAAAGCTGAAATTTCCATGTATAAGTAAATGAGGGAGATCAAAGACTCACTCTAATGACATTACTTTTTGGATGGCTCTGCCCAGGGTTTCAGTAAGAGCCAACAATCTGAATGAGAGTGCTGCTTTGCTGTCTTTTTAGCTAACCCACAGAGTTATGGGAATCTTTTTCCTTGCATTAAATGTTAATTTGTAAAACACTAATTTAAATTTGTATAATAAAAAGCAGATAGAAGCACATTTATTAAAATGTTTGTTAATAGTTATATATCTCTAGGTTGTCTCTTCTAGCACTCTCCTGGTGGTCTCTTCTCACTCTCCCCTGCCTGTCTCTCCTTGCTCTCTCCTGTATATTCTCAAACAAAAATTGCCACGCGTTGCTAGAGTGTTTGGGTGTCACATAAAGAAAAGGTTGCAACCCTATCCTGGCCACATGTCCCTCTGGATTCCACAGGCAGCCACAGGGGTTCAGCTAGTGGTGAGCCTAGGAATTGATGTATATGCAGTCTGTGGTTGGACTGAGGTTCTCACAGGAGGATAGCATTGTACAGGTAACTTGATGCTTGGTTTACACAGGAAGGCAGCTGAATATTGTTGCCGGTCGTATGGAACAAAGGGAGCAATTGAAATTGTAAAGACATTCGTTGTAACGAAAATTGCACAGAATGGATATGTTTTATTGGTATAATATACTGAGTATAGTTCTACTTAAGGGCTAGAATACTTACAGTTCTTTTAAGGTTCATTTATGTAACAAGCATCTCCCGACAATTCATTTTTCACTGTAGGGTCTCATCATCAACAGTGAGACACCTCTGAATGCAACACTGACTGACTAGTGTTTGAAACTAAACTCCTGGTGTGAGCCTGCTGTTAATCAGATGTCCCTAATTTACATATTATTTATCTATGGATGACAGGAAAATTTGAAAAATAAGTATTATCTGTCAGTAAATTTGCCCATGCTCTGTTCCTAGCTTTGAGTTCTGCTTAAAGTTTTACTTCTTTCAAAATACGTTCAACCTCCCGTTTTATAGTGTTAAATTTGCAGTCCTTTGTGGTAGTCATGCGTTAACCACCTCAGGACCGTAGCAAATTTTCTTCATTTTTCAGACATGTTAAAATCTGAATTTTCAGATAGAAATGTACTTTATATTCCAATGTTTGTGGCGATACCTAAAGTGTGGCACAGTCACTGTTGATGTACATGTGCAGGCCCTACGCACACATTTGCACTCGCAATCTAAAGGTGGGGCGGTGGGTTTGCATTGAATTTTTAAAAATACTTTAAAAAAATGTTTCCTAAAAAAGCATATTTTTGATAGCATTGATAGCAAGTGGCAAGTTTCATTTATGAAGACATTAGGGGTCTGTTAGATCCCTAATGTCTCCCCTGCCCGCCAATGCAAATAATCAAGCACAAGATTATACTTGATTGTCTGTTTACCCAGCATTCCAGCTGGGCTTGTGACTGCTCTGAAGCAGGAAGCGCTGGGAACACAGCAATTCCTGCTTCAGTGATCTTAGAGTTGATCGGGGAATGGATGTTCCTCAATTTTCTCCCTCTTTCCATCCTGAGTGCACTTGTGGGGGTCCATGGCCCCCCAAAGGAGTGTGAGAGCCTGGAAATCAAAGGCTGGCTCAAGTGATCGGGCGGCTCTACAGCCACCCAGATCTCTTGTACATTAAAGTGCTCTGCCTGTTCAAAAAAAATTATACCAGATCACGGCTGCTGCAGCAGCCATGATTTTGGTATAACCATTCAAGATCAGGATGTACATTTACGTCCGATGTCCCTTAACTCCTTCATGACTGAGGCCTTTTTTTCACTTTTTGTACCCATGTTATATTCCACATTTTAGGCCTGAAAATTACTTAAAACCCCCCAACATTATATATTTTCTGAATGCCAAGACCCTATAGAATAAAATGGTGGTAGTTGCAAATTTTTATGTTGCGCAATATTAGCGCAACTCCTTATTAAACCCCAATATTTAGTGAAAAATTTAATTAAATGCCCCAAAACACAACAAAATACCAATTTTTTTAATGAAATACAAAAGATGAGGTTACAACGAGTAAAACGATACCCAACATGCCCAGGTTACAAATTGCGTGCATCCGTAAAACGGCGAAAAACCCAGTACGTCGTCAGTCACGAAGGGGTTAAGTAGGTAAATATCCAGCAGCAGATTCGTGTGAAACATTTTCATTTTCATCACATATAAAATGTGATGGGTGTAAAATAATTAAAGACTTTGTGATTAGGGCTGCAACAACTAATCGATTTATGAGAATCGTTTCTCGTCATCGATTAGTTGATTTTTAATTAGTTGCCAGCTGCTCCAATTCTTCGCTGCAGGCCCCGTTCCTCCTCCTCTGCTCGCCCCTTTCTTCATCTTTTGCCGACCCCATTCCTCCTCTGCTGCTCGCCCCGTTCCTCCTGTGCCCACCCCATTCCCTTCTCTGCTCCCTTGTGCCCCGTCTTCTGCCAGTGTTCTAGCAATCCCTGGAACTCTAGCCTGAGTGATTGATAGAACACCGACGTCAAGTCTCCAATCAGCGGCTGAGCTGTAAGCCATAATCATCACAATTATGACTATCACGGCTTGAACTATCTTGCTTTGCATGTAATGAGTCTATCTTATATATTAGTTTCACCTTTTAAGTTGCATTAGTGAAATAAATGAACTTTTGCACGATATTCTAATTATTCGAGTTTCACCTGTATTTAAGGAGTCAGTGCACTCAGAAGTCCCTCTTTTTATATCTTTTGCGGACTCCAGAGGTGAGATCACCCCATCACAAAATCCGTAGCTCTTTACTCACTGCCCTTGGGTTTTGGGTATTCCCACACCTCATGTTGCATTACCCACAATATAAATTAATTTGTGGAGTGGGACCCACTTAAAAAGACCACAACAGGTGTGTAGACCAACAAACTCAAGCACAGAGATTGTGTCTCTGGTGCTTTCTAGAGGCACTAGATATCGTAAAGCAGTTTAACATATTTCCCAACAGCTCAGATGTAATTTTTGGGACTGTCGGCAGAATGTGCTTTGAAAGAAGGTAGTTTATTTGCTTATGTTTTTTAGATATACTTGTAAAAAAGATGCTTGATGGCTTATCAATATGTAAATTTTTAAAAATCCTTCTTTCTATGTATAATTTGTAATATGTATACCAGAGTGCAGCTATATTTGATTATGGCAAATAGTGTATTTACAGAGCATATTTTTTACATTTTTATTTACAAGCTCTTTAATGTCATTGCAATTGTATTAAATGTAGACATTTGTAAATTAAACTATGCCTGACACCTATTGAGATAAGATTGCAGATGCATGAGAAGTGAGCCGATTTATAGACTTGAATAGTGCAAAGTACTGATAAAGCAGACACCCTTTTCCCCCTAGTGCTAAAACCTTCTCCATTTGGAGCAAGCACCCCTTCCTTAAAAAAAGAAAAACATGCATACCTGTATTGAATGGTCCTTTAGTAATACAGCGTAGCACAGTTCACTAGATCATTGTCCTGTGAACCCCCGGCTGGCTGGATGACGTCCCCCAGGGATTTCGTTTACTGTACCACCTGATCTCAAAGGAAGTGGGTTAAATGAGCGGTGCCTCATTTAGCCATTGAGCAGCACTGTATCGTAGAGTAGTGGCGTGTTGCAGTCGGAGCTGATTTTTTTTCCATTTAAATCATGACAATGTCTGACAATGAGATTTTTTTTTTAATGTAAAGTTGTCAGTTTTCCCCTTTCCTCTGGAAAGTGCTACCTGAACAAGTCAATTTTCTAGCCTTCAACTTTTTAAGATTATCTTTACAGTCTCTTACTTTATTTTGATTGATTGATTGATTGATTGAGTTTACATTAAATCAGGCCTGAGGTCTGAAAGGACTAGCAGGAGCTGATGTGAAAATGTGCAGATATGCAATGATACTTATCATGCCAAACTTACCTCTGCATTTGTGGTGTTCCAGCATTTGCAGCTCTGCACTTTCCCCCATCAATTCACAGGCATCGTTGCCATGGTGCAACTCCAGTGCATGTACAATGGGATTTTACCACCCTAACATTAGGATTTACTCATCTGCTTTTTACATATGCCATTAGGGGACACTGCACTTACAAGGCAAACCATGGGTTAAAAAATATTGCTAGGATATATGGAAAGGAGTTTTTAATACAGTAAGAAACATGCAAAATCTTTTTTATTAAAAATATGTGTGACCACTATTTTGTGTATTGGCACATGCACATAACCTACATAGGGGCTGGGGTGTGTGTAGATGGTGACTGCTGAGATGTATTATTTTGCTAACTCATATCTTGTGCATTTGTCTATTGCACCATAAAGGAATATTTAGGCTGTATGCATATCTCTTTAACATAAGGCAGTGCTCTGGGCTTTGCTGTTCATCTTTGAAAGCACATTTTAAAGCAGATTAGAACTCCCCATCCAGCTGGTTACTTACTCCAGCTTGACAGCCGCATCCTCCTTTGCGGTTTGCCTCCTTTGCAGTTTACCCCCTCCTGGCCGAAACCTTTTTTTGGCGCTGGTCGCACCTGAACAGTGAGCCCTCATAGATTTGAATTGAGCTATAGTACCAATTGCACCAAAATGTTGTTTTTATACAGAATTACTGTATGTACAATATCAATAATAAGTATGCATAGGGTTGGCCTTGTACAAAATACAGATATTTGTGACCACTTTGTATAGTTTTCTGTCTGAAGGCAAAAATGTATCCATCTTTAATATATCAAAGTTTCCCAACTCTGCTTATTAAGTTAGTTAAATGTTGTTCAGTACACGCAGTAAGGTTTAGCCCTTTTTTTACCCTGTTATTTAGTAACTTCTTTTACAAAAAAATGCATTTTTTGTGCATCAGAACCAGGAAATATGCATGGTAAATGCTGTATTATGTAGCATCCTAATGGCAACACGTTGGGGGTTTCTGTGTTTCACATTATTTTTAAAAAAAGCTACAAATGTAGCCATCTAGCATTGCCCTGAATAAAACATGCAGATCTCGTCCGGGATTGTGCAAAGAGGTATGAAAAACGCACACTTTTGGTAGCCACTAAGATTGGGAGTTCAGAAACACTGGACTATATGATGGCTGCATCTGTCAGGGGTCATTAGGAGGCTTCATCTCAAAAGTGATCTCTGTTCTGTCATGTACAAGGAAAATGTCAATGTTCCAGTTGTAAGCATCCAGCCAGCCAGACTGCAGCGACCCTTTCTTGTGATGTTTTAACTGGTTTTGTATACAGAAGGTTTTGTTTTGCTAAGAAGTAGAAGGAGGGCAGTTGATTTCCCAGCCAGGGCATCTTGTATCTTTTAAGCTACGATTGTCTGGCAGAGCCCTTCTAATCTGTGCATGTGGAATCCAAGGTGAATGATATGGAGCTGTGAAAATCCAGTTAGTATGAGCTGTAATCTCTTTACTGGTTTTAAGTAGTTAGAGGGGTATTCAAACACCCTGCAGATACTGAACTGCAGAGATACAGTAATCATCCAGCCATGCACTCGATGTTCTGCTATCGCCAAGCTGCTCTGGGAGAGCCGGCTGCAATAATTGAGTGGCTAAACAGATAATCATATTGGCTTCAGCGTTACTTGCAACATCTCATGTGTTAATTACATTTCATCGTTTGGTGCAAAGCTATATAGAGCAGTTGCCTAAACTTAGCTTGTAATATTGTGGTATTATTAATGTGCTATTCTTAAGTGCTTTCATCACTAATTTAATGACACTTTTTTTTGTACAGCCATTTGTAATGCTGACTAACTTTTTTTTAACAGTTATTAAAAGACAACTACAGTTTTAAAAGAAACTGCAGTTTCAAACTAGGGTTACCAGATTTTCAAAATTACATTTGGGGACACTTCAGACCACACCCACAAAACCACACCCGCATGTATCTGTAAAAAATAAATCAAGGCAACTGGACTTGCTGTATTTTTTTTTTTAAAGACGTGTTTCACTGGTCATCCAACCAGGTTTCTCAATTCAGAATGACTTGTACAAAAATTATCTGGGAATACAAATGGTGAATGTTGCTTTAATCAACATAATCTGTTAATCATAACCAACGTGTGGTCAGAGACCTCATGGAGGTAAGGTGTTGAGTGCATTTGCATAATTGGTGCTAGCAGGTGTTATTAACCCGTCGAGAGAGATGTGTTAAAACTGCATTATATGTGGCAAATAATGTCTCACACCCACTTTTATTCAAGTTTGGCTTCTCTAATTTTACATAAATGGCCTCTTTTACCCCTCTTTTAAACCAGTCCTCTTGAGAATTTTTATATAAGTCATTCTGAACTGAGAAAGCTGGTTGGATGAGCAGTGAAACATCTTCAAGAAAATACATCAAGTCCAGTTGCTTTGATTAATTTTTTTACATATATACCATGACCTGGATGAATGAGAACCTTCACAGACACACAAACCCCAATTTGTAGATAAACCCACAAAATCACACCCCATTTTTTAACACTCCTTCAAACAGTTGGTTGTAGGCTATTGGAACAAGAGGTGGACATTCACAGTGAAAAGACAAATAAGTTCACATCCAAATAAGAGGCTGGTAGATTTGCATGCATAGTTAGGAGGGACGCCTTGACAGTATCAATAAGAAAAACGCATGCTGAAAACCTGGAGGCGCGGTCAATAAAGTAGGTGTCACTTCATGGTTTGGCTTGTAGTGTGGGAGTAAAATAAGCACAAGCATTGGTGTCATTGGCAGTAATATTAATCCCCAGCACTGTCTGGGGTTTCCATTAGAGGTCCCCACCATATACCCTGCATCCTCCTGTATTCTCAAGGACCCTCTGCCATATATGGAGCATCCTCCAGAATCTCCTCATACACCCTGCATCCTCCCGAATCCCTCCCACTTACCCTGCACCCTTTAGAATCCCCCACCATACACCCTTGACCCTTCCAGAATCTCCCCATACACTCTAAATCCCCCAAGCCCCCCCCCCCCACCATCTAACCAGCTATGTAGGACTACAAGTCCCAGCAATACATTATAATAAAAGTAAGGTTTGCAGAATACCACCACCATCCACCCCCCCTCCCACTATAATGCATTGCTGGGACTTGTAGTCCTACATAGTTGGTGCTATCCTGCATTGCTGTATAATCATCATACAGCAATGCAGATCACCACCAGCTGTGCTGGACTACAAGTCTCCAAACTTACCTTCCCTCTCCTGCAGGCCCATGGCCCTCTTCCTCGTCTCAGCGGCCAGGGGGCGGAGCTAAGAGGAGACTGTCCTCTTAGACACCACACACCCAGCATCCTCCAGGATCATCCCCATATGCAGCAGCTAGGCTCCTTTAGCTAGAGCTGTCCTGTTTATCCACCTATGGTTGTGCAGCTGCTGAGGCTTTTAGTTTCACACCAGCTTCACCTGTGCCACTCATACAGCCTGTTCGCCCACAGCCTGGTATACTGGCAGTCTAGACGAGCAGAGTGCTTTGTTCAGCCCCATCGAATCTCCCACGCAGTCTCCTCTTTCCTCCCATTAAGTATAAACATCTGCCTTGTGTGTGATGTCACCCGGTCCAAATCATGAAGGCGCAGATGAAGGCAATTTTACTTTCCCCATTTCAATTAACTTTGTTGAGAGGGTTGAGGCAGCACCGTGTTGCAGTCCCCCAACCTTCTGTCATTCAGCCGACGGGTTTGCATTGTGCTGCACTGGGACTACCCGGGACATATTGGGGACGTATGTTTGCCATTGACAGACCCTTCAAAACAGGGACTGTCTCTGGGAAATGGGGAACAATGGCAACCATACTCCAACACATTCAAGTTGTGCATCCAGTTAATCAGAGAAACCTCCTAGCTTCATGCAGCTTAAGTGCTAATATGCACTGCCTGGCTTGTATGGGCTGGTTGGTGCAGGCCTGGTGGCTCAGGTACAGAGACAGGGCTGGGGTCCTTGCCAGAATGGTAGCTAGAGAATAATGACCATTTTTGTATGGACCTTAAACTTCACTTCACATCATCACTTTTTAGTGTACCAGAGCCAGAGGTAATTTAATGCTGCATCATTAAAAGCAGTTCTACATGGAAGTGGAGGTTCCTCTAATTTTTCAGCTGCAGAGGTTGTTTGCTGATGTTTCACTGAGTCATCTACTTGCTTCTTACATTTCTTGGCCGGTGCCATGGCAGGTGTACAGATCTGGAATTTCAAACTTGGCATTCTTAATACTGGAATTTTCAAGACGCATAAGAAACTGTTTTAGATGAACTATCCCTTTAAATAGTTCTGCAGTACCAGTTCCTGCACAACTCTTTGTGAATTTTTCCCCTTTTTGTATCTTTCATTTATACAGCCTATGAAAATTGAATGATGCTGGAAGTATCTGTAGCCAATGCTACTGTATTTGTTTTTAGTCCATTTTTAAATCCATGGTTGGATAATAATTACTACTTGGTTATCACAGGTTATGGTCAAAGCAGTTGCCGTTTCTGTGTTGGAACATAGTTCATATAAGTGCGATTTAGCAATTCTTGGCACACCATGGATGGACATTGCTATGCCCTTGTGAGTGGATAGACTGCAATTCCTCAAGTACTGGTCAATAGAATGGCTTTTTTTTTTTTTGCTGTGCTTGGATAACTGGTATACAGTCTACATAGATTACTTGGATCCTCTTTTGCAATAATACCGTGTAAGAAATTTACTGCAGTGTGAACTTTTGTTCTTGTTTCTCTTTTGAAACTGTTTAAAACATATTTATCTCCAGGATTTTCTGCTCCAGTATCTATTGTATGATATCACACCAGGTTACTTAAAAAAGAAAATTACTACTATGTCTCGTAGGAACTTATTGATTGGCTGATGATGTGTACACTGCTGCCTTTTCAGATGCCTCAGACCATGCCAATATTTTCATCTGCCTTCTGATCAATAGCTGTCTAGGAATTCAGAGCTAGCGTTAAATGTAAACTTACTTTAGATTTACATTCACGTCAAATCTTGAATACAATTAGCTGAACCCTGCTTATAGAGCCCCCAGAATGTTGTTGTTTTTAGCTAAGCAATCCTTATGTTTTCCAGGTCCTCAGTGGGATTCTAAAAATGCATTTTCACACAGTTAAATTCTTAATAAGTGATATTGCTTGGTTCACTGGTGACCAGTGACCTAAAGGAGAACTATGGGGTCAGTGTTTTTCGCCATAGTTCTCCTTAGGGTAACGGGAGGACACAAACTAGCGTCCTCCCGTTACCCTAAGCTCAGTATACCGCGAGCTACAGCTCGCGGTATACTGAGACGCCGCACCTGGAGCGGATCCCGACTTAGATGACGGGATCCGCCCAGCTGCGTGAGTGACAGCTGGCTCTGCCTATCTAGAGGCAGAGCCAGCTGTACCCGCCCCTCCCCCGTCTCTTCTGCCAGTCAGCGCTGGCAGATCGGAGCAGGGAGAGGGGAATCCAGCCCCTCCCCCTGTTACGGCAGAGAGCCGTGACAGGATCGAAAGGCGAGCGAACCCGGTATGTGTTCGCTCACCTCCCGATCTACTGAGCCGACCTGTGACAGTCTCATTGTCACAGGTCGGCTAGAACTATGAGGTGAGGGAAAAGCACTCACCTCATAGTTCTCCTTTAAAGGAAATGTATGGTGGCTTTATAAATTGTTTCTTTAAAGTTGAACTCCAGACAGTTATCAAAGACACAAATGAATGCAGCTCTGTATGCCTTAATACTAGGGATGCACCGAAATTGAATTTTTAAACCGAAAACGAAAATCAAAAATTTGTCAGACCGAAACAAAAAATTGCGTTTTTTTCCAACCTTTTTAAAATTATTATTTTAAATTTACTGTCTGGGGCTCTGGGGAAATATCTGGGGTCTAAATCAGCCTCTTACAGTCTGCTATACAGCAGAGCTCAGATTGGGAGAGGAAGAAGCAGCAAAAGCAGCCAATCAGTTGCACTGCATTGCAAGGAGCATGCTGACTGTAGTAAAGAGCAGGTTCAGAGAAAGATAAGCTTATCCGTCTGCTGCTTCCCCTTCCATTGTCAAGTTAAAGGCTACAGCAGAAACAACTCTGGTTTCCTCCCCTACCAGACAATGCTGTCTGTGTGGCAGAGCTGTATAAATCACAGAACGGGTTGGTCAGAAATACAAATCTTTTGTCAGGTACCTGAACTTGACTTGGTACCTTCTTCTTGCAAAATCTTATACAACGCTGCTCAAACTGTGAGAGAAGGCACAGGGCTGGAATCCAGTTAGGTGTACTGCATGCACATGTGCTGACAAAGAACATACTGATAGGAGGAGAAAGCAGAGAGATGACCTAATCTGCTTTTGCTTCTTCACTCTGCAGTCAGAAAGCTGGGGGAGAAGAAAGTACACTACAATTTTTCCATAACTGTAAGTGGTGTCATTCATTAGGGTGTGCTGTGGGAGAACGTAGGACTGGATGAACAGAAATACGAATCATTTGGCAGGTAAAATACTTCCCTTAGACATGTTTTAAGGACAACTGTACCTTTGGTACAAGTTGTCCTTTAAGGCATGGCCCCACCCTCAGAGTGCAGACCACCTTGTTTGATACATTGCCCCCATTCTAGCAATCTTGGCCCTGCGGAGCCATACTCATGGCAGCCTCCAGCAACCCTGCACAGAACTACTCTCTCCATAGGAATGAATGGGGCTGCAGTACGTATACTTAGCATGACGACTTGACTGGAACATTCTGAAGAAAGGCTGTACAGTTCTGATCAGGACTGCACATTAAAGTTTGCTGAAACGGGAGCAAAGGGAAGGATTAGAAACAGGTACCGTTGTCCTTTAAAGAAGCACTTCAGTCAAGCAGCTTAAAATACATTTATGTGAATTGTTTTACGTGGCAGATTTTGTATTTTCTAATAAACTGAATATGTAAACATATAATTTATTAAAAATGAGAAAAAGTGTGATGGTGTGATGATTATCTCGGAGACAGTGGTCGGCAACACAGACACATGCCTCAGTTTTAAAACGTAAATGCATAGTTAGCAAAGTATCTTATACTGAGAAATAGATGTCTGTGTGAAACCGTGTGGTTTAGTCTTACTATACATCTCTCACTTATCGTTACTTTAATGTTCCTCTCTTTAGCACCATTGATATTTTGATCTTATCCATTGTTCATTTTTTTTAAATTACACACAAAATTATTATGTATAATTACTGCATATAAACTATTAAGCTCCTAGTGTCTATTAAACTTTAATAAGACCTGAATCATTAAAAAGGACATGTCATGTTTAACATAAATAGGAACTCCCCTTTATTGTGTCAAATGAGTTCCATGGGCATTGGATAATTGTGAAACTGGTATCTAAATAATCAATGAACTTCGTCTATGTGATATGAAAATATGCAAGGGATTGGGATATTGTGTAACTGAAGTTGATGATGTTTTGGAAGACTTGTGGTTTTATTAGTCACTGGGTCCTGGCTCTTTTTATGTACTAGTTAACACTTTTTTATTTTCACTGCATGTGCTGCTACTTTGCTTAGATTATACAAACTGCTCACTATGGGCCTTTTAATGTTTTGGAAGCTAAAATATTGTTTTTATACTTCAGAAAAGAACCATTGTTATATAAGAGATACCATAAATGTGCTATACCAAAGATCCACACTAGTGCTCCAGGGTATTTCTTACCCCCTCTAACGTATACAAACTGGCATGTAGCAGAACTGTAGACAATATGAATACCAATTGTTCACTGATGGACTCTTCTATGGGGCTGCATAACCTGCAATCTATGGAGCCTGAATTAAGTAGCATATAGCCTTTGTCGCCCCTTATCCGAGCTGTGCACTTGTAAAGAAGTGTAAGGATAATCGCCTAAATCTAATTAGGGGTTAAAGGAGGCCATGACGGTGATGTGGCAGCGAGACACCTTACTGTATCAATCCTGTTTGCATTTGAAAAATAAGGTTGTCATATTGATTATTCAGATGAGCTTCTATTAGCTTTGGCTCAGCGGCTTGTAGCACAGCTGAATCAGCTGAAGATTTTTTTTCTCTTTTCTTAACAGAAGGAAATATGATACTGGCCAATATTGTCTTATTTGTAGTTCACATCCTACCTCTTGAGTTGGTGGCAGACATGTGATATGATTGGATGGTTTGTATGTAATATGTGTAGGGGTGTGTGCTTGAAAACTTAGATATCATGAACGTTAAAATCCAATACACAAAATCAAATGTTGAAACTAAGAATATGTCATGACTTATATAAGCAATATAAACACCTTTTCCCTTTGTAAAATCCATTCTAGAGTTTCATTACAATGTAATGTCTACATGCTCAGACGAAGTATAATTACTATTTACTCAAGTTACTGCCACCTATGGACTATGTTGGTTGTAATAATACTTATTTCAAACAACTAATCTGATATTCTTCACGGAGTGTTTGTAATATTTGATCAAACCATTGAATGTTCAATATACCCACCATAAATTAAAGATGAAATATTCTGGAGCAGGGAGTGTAAAATGCAGTGTATAGCAACAAGTCATCACTGTTTTCAGCACAAGATTAACCCTTTCGCTGCCAAGGGCGTACGTCGTACGGAGCTACAAAAGTGCTTCCAGCTGGCCAGCTCAGTACAGCAGTGCACATTTATTGAACACGCTTGTATGTTTGTGTGTGTGCTGCTGGCCAATCCAGTTATTTGTAATGTATGTAATAATTTGTACAGGCACAATTTAACCCTTTCGCTGACAAGGACGTACGTCGTACGGAGCTACAAAAGTGCTTCCAGAGGGCTTGGCAGCGAAAGGGTTAATCATCCTCCAATGTTTTTCCTATGATCTGGTAATAAAATTGCACAATTCATGCATTCACATTCTTGCTTCTTTTTAAGCAACAAAATGAACAATAACTTCAGGAAGCCATAATCCACTGTGGATGTTCTTTTTGGGTGTTTTACTTGTAATTTTAATAAGGCTAATATTTCTTATTTTATATATATTTTTGTTTTGCTCATTGAAGTTTATTGTTGGGTAAAAATATATGTATTTTTTTTGTCACAAAATGGTTTTGAGACAATTCTAGAAAAATCTTTACTGGCAACAGCCGCTAGCATGTGTAAACCTTATGGCTGTGTAAGACATTGTTGGGATGGTTTAAAAAGATAACCTTGTATAAATAAACTGGTAGTATAGATGAAATCCGTAGTGCATTTTGGTATAGTTGTAAGTTGATTTAGAGAATCAGAATAGACTGGACATCTTTCATTTAGTTTCATAGTTTAAAAAATTATGTTTGCAAATGTTTTCTAGTACATGTGCCTAATTATAAACAATTATTGGTTTAGGAACCCCTTTATATGTTATCTTTGAATTTAGCTTATTCTTCATAGGGCCCAGAATATACTATAAAAAACTGTTTGAGAGTTATGGAGTTCACTTGGCTATTCTCCGATAACAGGTGCAGTCAGAGTAAGCAACGTTTCAATTACAGAAACTTTTCAAATATAATATAATTTTAAACTTTCCAATACAACTATAAATAAAAGCCCATGTTATTTTGGGACAAAAAAAAGCCTAAATCCATTAGTTAGCTTTGCTAGTTTTTATTATTGGGCTTCATGTGTATGAAAGGTTCCTGTAATTCTGAAATCCCATAATATTTCTTCATAAAATGTTTTACTATAATAAATTAGAATAACCTTTTATTGTTTTCCTCTTTTCTATCTGCCCTCTATCACTTGTAAGCTAGCAGCACCTCTTGGGATGTGGTGTGTCATGGGTTAATGCTCTTTGCATTGTTTTCCTGTGTATCAGATGCTTCTTATTTTGCCACAACAGACTGTAGGCCTCAAGGAGCAGAAAGAGAATGGACACAGATGTATCCAAATATCTAATTTTGCCTAAAAGCAAGTGCCGGCAGATAAATGCCCATAAAGGGATTTCTTTCTTAAGCCCCGTGGATTTTCCTCTTTCCTCTTTTTTTTTTTGGCAACTTTTTGTGCGAGTTAGAAATGAAAAGCATTCATCCAGTGCCCTAAAGAACAGCTCTGTTGAATGGAATAACAGCGTAATGTAGCATTGAAGGCAGAATTGAAAGTGATTATCTAGTTAACTCTTGACAGTTACCTCCAGATTGAAAAAGAAGTGGCAGGCTTGATTTGCAAATGAATTAGGGCTTTTTCATTTGGTGCCAGGATCATCTTTTTATATTCTGATATGACAGATGCTGTGTTCCACGCTTTTGTCCCTTCTTAGTCTTAACACTAGCAAATAAAAAACAAAAGATAATGATACTCATTTTCTTTGCATGTTTTCTCCAGGAGTTTATGCTTTGTGTGGAAGTTTTTAATATTCTATATTTCTAAAAACATTTTTTTTAAATTGCTGTGAATTCCTTTGTTTATAGCAGAATGAAACTTTGTTTGGCTTTACTTGTGATTGAAGATTGATTGAGTTGTGGCTGATTTTAGAGCGAATACCAACTTTTTGATTATAAATTATTTTTCAGCATTGAGATGTACAATGCATGCATGATTGAAAGGTGTACAGTTAGAAAATGTTTGTCCAAAGTAAAGATCAATCATCTGCTATTTATAACTTAATGTGCAGGACTATGGTGATGGATGTGCTTTCAAGATATGGCACACAGCACTGTGGGAGCTTGCAAAGGTTTTCAGTGATGTTATGTTTTACATGCTTGTACTGCATATTTGGCATAGGTTCTGAAAGCTGGGGCATATGAAAAGATAGTATAGAAAACTATATGCCTGAATTTGTGTAGGTCATATATGCCTGGTTCTAGTGAGCTACTGAGGGTGACAGAGTCTTCCTAAGAGGAGCATGGTTCACAAATAAAAAAATGATAGTAAGGCATTGTGGGTTGCTAGTTCTAGCTCTGTATATCAACTACACAGCCTGCAGAGATATCAGTCAGTTTGCAGTGACAACACCTTGCCAGACCTCTCGCTACAGAGAACATGATTATTTGATACATGTCCACAAAACACAAACACATAATGATGTTGCAGTTTGCCGCTTATATAACCAGGATAGCTCAGCAAACTCTACTGTAAGGCCTTGTTCACAGCGAAAGCTCGTGCGTTCCAGAGTGGGAGGGGGCGTGGCGGTGCATTGAATTCAATGACGCCGCTTACACGCCCCCCCGCCCACAGTGCGATCGGACGCGTGGCAAGACTTTGCCAGCGTTCCCTTCCACTGCAAACGCAAAAGATAGGACTTGCTCTATTTTTAGCGTTTGCAGTGGAACGCTGGCAAAGTTTTGCCACGTGCCTGATCGCACTTCAGGCGAAGGGTTGGGCGTGGAAGCGGTGCCATTGAATTCAATGCACCGCCACGCACCCTCCCATCCCAAAACGCGGGGAGAAGTTTCTTAGTGATTGTGGCGCGTTCCAGCAGCTACCGCTCTGAACTGAACTTTCTGTGTGAACAAGCCCTTAAACTCTGCAGACATTAGTTTATATCTATTCATATAGCATATTTATTTTGTATTTTTTTATATTGTCTGTAGTTCTCTTAAGGATTTCAAGCATACTAAAATGCACAGTCTACCATCGTACAAACAGTTGTATAGTAAATGTAGAAAGTTTTACCATCCTTATAACCTCCCTTGTGTTATAACTTTTGTTGGCCTTTGTCACTAGTTTAACTGATGATCATGTGAAAATGAGGATAGTTTCTGGATGCTATCATTATAAGTGTTAGAGGAATCCTTTTAGTCGCTAAACATAGTTTATGTAGAGAGAGAAATGTATGTGTTTACTCTATACTTGGGAAGCAGGGGATATGTTGTCAGCTCTTGTAGCTGTTTCCTAATCTTATTTCCTATTTCCTGTTTTATTTACTTGTTATTGCAGAAGTTCTTGTCAAGCTTTATTGTCTGAATGACAGTAGCGTGACTAACTTTTTTGTTCATTCATTGTCCATTCTGCTACATTTTAATGAGCACTTTCTTCATCTGTAAAGCAAGACATTAACTCATTCAGGGATATTTGTCGTGTTCATTTAATGTCTGGTTCAGCTGAGAGTCAGTGCAGCTTGCTGCTCACAAAGGTACTGTTTTGTGGGAAAAAATGCATTTTATATAGTGTTAGGTACTGGCCGTCCTTGTTTGGTATTATTTTTACCCCTGTGGAGCAGAAAATTGGTAAAATGTATTTTATCTATAAAATACTATTATTTGCTGGTAATTGTAAATACTGTAGAGAATTAAAGGGAAATTGTATCACTTTATATGTAAATGCATAAGTTGTAAAGTGTACCTTTGGTCAATGCACAGTTGAAGCATCAGTTGTATGAAGTTGACAAGAATTTCAGAGAGTTTAGCACATAGGTTCTTTAGGAACAAGTACTGTTAAAATATCGCTGTAGTGTGAAAATGTATATAAAAAATCCTGATTTCAATAAAAAGTTGTTTTAAATGTCTGAACCTTGGTGTAAATCATTGATTGCTATAGCTTTCTTTGTGCTTTGGATGGCTGAATGTTGAGCACCAGTTCAAACCTTTTTTTTCTTGAGTTTTGCACAGGATAGGATTTCTTAAATTGCTCAGAATCTCTCTTAGGGATTTGTGTGTCCCTATTAATGAGGTTTTACTTGGTTTTCTGTCCTGGGGTCACATAGAAAGTGACAAGGGGAAACAACAGTAAAAGCTTATGCACATTGCTACCATGAAGATTATCAGAAGGCAAAAAAATGAGGAATGATACACATGTTATTAGAACGAATAATGGTGGAGCCAGCATGTTTTCGTATCCCCTTTATTATGGTTATAAATATGGAATAGTACTGAATAGTGTGCTTAAAAAGTATAAATTATATTGTCTTTATTAAAATTATACTTTTTCTACCTTCCTACCCCCACCTCCCCATGTTTGTCACTGGAATCCAGGTCCATTGTTAACCTCACCATTGACACATAGAGGCTATTTATTTAAATGAATGAGAAAAAGTTGCACATGGTGGTCACCATCATATTACCCCTATGATAATACCAACCATATTTCTTCTTTATTCTCTGCAAAATTAAAAAAAAAACCTGTAGGCAAATGTTTTAGTTTTTCTTCTCATCTTTATAAATAGCCCTGTTACAAATCTGTTGGCATTATTTTGTCACCAAGGACAGACTTAATCTGCCATATTTAAGGACAAAAGACCACATCTGTTCTTTTTGGTTTTTCTTTTTAGTAAATCTGCAGTTTTAAATAAAATAATACGCGGTGAGGCTGCGATGCAAGTCCTTCTTCCGACATTTCCTTGTATAAGGTGACAACACTTTGTCCATATCAATTTGTACACACATTGCACAGGCATGATACAAT
>NW_017307726.1:236323-239046 GCF_000935625.1 Nanorana parkeri
AGGGTTTACAGTTTTACTTTTGTTGTTCTTTCTACATTATCTGCTCTATACTGCCAAACGTGCATTACATTCATCATTACACATTCTACAATATATTTATTAGGTCTTATGTCAGTCAGGTTCACTTGTCGTCTGTTTTAAATGTATTAGTTATATGGTTTTTAGATTGACAAAAAAGCTATTGCCAGCATGCCAATAGATGTAAATGCAAGGGTTGCTGGCCTGAGCTCATGGCTTCTGACCACAATGTTCTAAGCTGTTCAGCTTCATGTTAGTCTTCCACATTGCTGTCTGTGCTTCCTCAACTGCAAATTGAATGAACAACCCATGTCACTTTTTTCAATATTATTACATTAAACCAAGTGGATTTTGATTGATAACCTA
The DNA here is from genome assembly GCF_000935625.1 of Nanorana parkeri. Classification (NCBI taxonomy): domain Eukaryota; kingdom Metazoa; phylum Chordata; class Amphibia; order Anura; family Dicroglossidae; genus Nanorana; species Nanorana parkeri. The sequence goes on from NW_017307726.1 coordinate 236,708, forward strand.
ATATTCAACTAATGCAAAGCATCAATCATAGCTTCTATATTAATTATTTAATATTGCAGTCTAATTCAAAAATCAATGTGCAGTATGAGCGGAAGGGAAACTCTCGGTTCCCTGAAGACCTAAGACAGGGAATGATTAAAAAAAGAGAGCGTGAGAGAGACCTGCTGTACTCCTATGTGTTTTCTCGATACAAATCTTTATTCATTTGCCAATAATCTCTTCCCATTTTCCACTTCAGGAGCATGTTATCAGTTCTGAGGCCTGTAATTGAATTAAGGCTGCTTTCAGCGGAGAGGCAAACTTGTACAAATATTGATAAAGCCATGACAGGGACAGCGCTGCTCACAGACCACTAAATAACATCCAGACACCACGACGGAGTTATCAACTACTGATAGACAGCCGCTCCTTTCCTGCAGTAAATTAGCTTCATTAAGAAGGTTGCACTTAAATGTCTCAATAGATGCTCAGGACTTCATCTCTGGCAAGATAATGGATGTCTCAATTCCTTTCTCTTGTTTCTCTTTGAAACAGATTCTCACCATCTTTCACCAGTGGTTAAATGCTTTACTATAATCTGCTAACAAACATTCTAGACTGAAAATAAACTTTTGTTAAATCCTTTTATTTTAATTCTAGCATTGGCACTGTTGTCAAGAAACCTTTCTTTATCCTGTTGGTTTATGGTAGTATGTTAGAACTCCAAAAGTACATAAACAGAATAAAAACAAAGTATGGTATTGCAAGGTTAACCTATGAAACTGTGCAGCTTAAAATATGTCTCCAAAAAGTAAGGGCTCAGCATCATGACATGTATTTGCTGTCTGTGTTGAACATACAGGACAAGTAATAACTCATAAACATGCCCCTTTATAGAGTCCCTGGGTCTTAGGAATGCTTTAAAAGAGAACTATGGGGTAACCCTTTTATCCCATAGTTCTCTTAAGGGTCATGGGAGGACATATACTAGCATCCTCCCATCACCCAAAGTTCAGTATAGCCGCAATATACTGAGAGCGCTGCAGCCGGGATGGATCCCAACAATGCTGCCGAGATCCACCCTGCTGCGTGAGTGACAGCTGGCTCTGCCATGTATAGGCAGATCCAGCTTTGCCCGCCCCTTCCCCGTCCATTCCTCCAGTTAGTGCTGGAGGATCAGAGTGGGGAGGGGGGGAATTCTTGCGGGGAGCGGTGACTGATGGTCACTGCACCCTGCAGGAAGATGTTCAGAAAGTGAACGAGCGACGGTATGCGTTCACTCCCAGTTTCATTGTCACACGTCGGCTCGAACTATGAGGTTGAGTGATTTACAGTGAACTTTTCCTTTAAATGTATTTTCTGTGGTGCGAATGGCAATACAAAGCACTCTAGATAAAACCTAAATTGGCAAGGTGTCTGTGAGGCTTTGAGGAGCATGTTTGCAGGATGTGGCTTTTACAGTAGATTTAGGACAAGGTGCAGGGATATGTCGGGGTGGAAAATCCTTCCTGTTTTAGTGTGTTATCCCCTTATATGCATGTCAACACCATATGTTGCCATTTGCTGGCCTTATTTTCCAGGAAAATGCCCAGATGTGACAAAACAAATGGGAATGCTCTATCTAGTCTAATTTTTTTAAGTTTAAAAAAAAAACTTTTGTCACCTCTGCCCAGTTTTTCTATTAAACCTTGTTAATTAGTTAACATTGTAAAAACTAGGAATTTCACTCTCTAAACATACGTGGGTGTTGGTGAATAACTCGATTGACTGAGTTTAAAGCTTGCTATATATAAGATCCTATGTGGGAAGGTGCAGAATACAGTGGATGTCACACGCTTTGTGGTGCACATATCGGCCGAAAATGGCACTTTTGGCATAATGCCGAAAGTGCCATTTTCCTGCCGATACATTGGTGCATCCGTGATTTCTTTCCTCCCCGCTGGGCGCTGCTCTATGTCCCAGCAGGGAGAAGAGAAAGTGACAGCCGGCCGAGTGCTGCGGTGGAGAGCGCTGTGAGCCGCCGGCGTCTCCTCCCACACCGCTCTGCCGCCTATCACAGTGCGGCAGAGCGGTGTGTGGGCGGAGACAGCCGTGTCACAGGAGGCTGGTCTTTCCTCTCTACACCGATCGATCAGCCTCCTGTGACAGCGTGTCAGAGAGAAAAGCAAGGTACACACGCTCAGCAATCAGTGATCGCTGAGTGTGTACATAATTGAGGATATGGTATGTTAACTATCCTCCAATTATGAATGAATGGGAGTGATCTACATCACCCCCATTCATTCATAATTGTAGTTATAGTAAACAATGTTCTCATGTTATCAATGAACAGGAACACTCATAGAGGATTCCTGTTCATT
>NW_017307726.1:239190-253459 GCF_000935625.1 Nanorana parkeri
AAAAAGTTTATAAAAAATAAATTAAAATAAAATTAAAAAAAATTAAAAACATTTTCGGTTTTGGCCTGACATTTTTTTTAGTTTCGGTTTTAAAATTTCCATTTCGGTGCACCTCTAATGATAATGGATTTGAACTGCTTCAAAACCTCCCTAATGTTCACTAACATAAAAAAGGAACTTGTTTGGTATGCATCGTGGGACAGACAACGATGTTCTTGATGCTCTGGGTACCTCTTTTCACACCCCTAAAGAAGTCATTTTACCATTCATATATTTTTTTCAAGAGCACATTACACAGAATATTAGTTTATACCTTTTTAGTACCATTTTTTTAAAGTATAGTTTTGGTCTGGGCCTTCTACAAACAGCTCAAGTGATCAGCACTGACTGACTAACTAAGACAAGGGCCTAGGACGTAGACGCGCCCATGACGTGCAGTCACAGCAGATAAGTTGGCAACAACAGAGCTCTGCTTGAGCTTCACAACAGGAATGCCGACAAATCTGGCTTCAGCAGGCAAGAAGCTGACCGGCAATACTAGCAGACGTAAAAAGGTTATTTACTAGAGACTCATTCTCTTTCTGTTTGTTTTGACAATCAGGCCAAAGTATTTCAACATTAATCAATAGGCCAGCAGTTACATTTTCAGACTTCTTAAGCTACCATTTTATTTGAGGGCTTATGATCTTTTTAGCACTGCTAAAAGAAGTATGTGGAACTTTTAAAGAAAACAGTTTTGAAAAACATCCCTACCAGCTTTTTCCCGGACCATCCCTTTGTTGTGAGACTGATAATTTATGGGAAAGCCCACATACATGCTATAATCCTTACCATATCTTACATGTCTCAAATTAGGTAATTGTTGATGCAGCACTGAAATGTATTCTTATACAGCTAAAGGAAAACATAATTAAAATTATGGAATGTTGTGAATGGATATTCTGTGGTTTTATGAAAATAAACTTCTTCAAAACATTAGACATAAACCATTTACATTTTGCACGCAGTTCAGATTACACTGACAGCACTATGCAGAAATGTATAAGATGAAATGTGTAAGTTTTACTACTTCTCCCAGATTTTCAAAGGAAGAACATTCAACCAATTGCATATTACTTACACAATTATTTTACCATATAGAATTTGACTAGCAATAATCATGTATGAATAGGAGAAAGAAACATGTCATAGGTATATAGTGGACAATACTAAAAACCTTTAACACATAATTTGTAACTCTTACAAAAAAAAATGACAGTTACCGGTGGTGAATCCTGTTAAATTGGATCTGATCAAAACATTAAAAATTGCTAAAGGGATACAGGGGACATCTAGAAATGTCAATTGTGCCTAAAAATAGCAGTGCATTGCATTATAAATATTTATCTGTACGTTGAGATCATCTAAAGCACTGCTGCCCATAACTACTAGTCAAAAAAGATTGATTCGTATTTTACTTGCTGGAGACATAGCTATAACCCGAGGACCAGAAAACAAGCATTTCCCTTCTTCTGCTTTATTTGTTGTGTGGATCTGAATCTCTTCTGCTGCTGCTTGATTATTCCTTCACCAGTCACCAGATCACCAGTTATCAGGGGAAAGCTTTAACATGAGAAGGCAAATCCCTACCTTTACCATGATGTCTGCCTCCACCTAGAGACAAAGTGTTGATCAAGGCATGGTAAGACAGTAACAGGAGAAACGATCTGCTGTAGAGAGCCTATAGAAAATATTGGTGACTAGTCCTTAGTCATTTGCTTGCCTGTTTTGGCCACAACTTTCACAGATTAGGTGTACTTTAATCCAAGAAGATGCAGCAAGGCATCAGTTCTCATTTTCATTCTGTCAAACTCAGGGCAACTTTGTTTCATAATGGTAAGGCACCTTTTATATTTATTTAAAAACTGTATATTTGTTAGTAAAAAATAGTAACATTCTATTTCAGATAGAACATTATTTTTAAAATACGTTAGAGCAGGGTTAGGCAACCTTTTCAACTTAGTGTGCTGAAAATTTGTTTCAAGAAATTGTAAGTGCTAGACTGAAAAATAGACCCTTAACGGCAGTGCTGAAGACTCTTCTCTATGGAAAACTTCTATGCCCCACTTCTAAACCTAATGTAAGCAGCCATGCAATGCTTCTCTACCTTTCTCACTCCTCTGAAGAGCACATCAACTTTGGTGGAGATTTTAACTTTCTGTTAGAATCGTAAATCAGCCTTTATGCCCTGTCAGCTAAATTATTTTCGGATAAGATTGCGCAACACAGATACTAATTTAGTAGCAAATGTGGGAGACCCCAAGTGTGAGTCCTCCACCCAAGAAATGGTCAAACTTATATCACCCTGGTGAAAAAAATAAAAACATGGCAAACAAAATGGTAAAATCCCTTTCTCCATTCTTTGTTCATTTAGTGATTATTATTCTGCCTTGTGTAACCTCCAAACCGAGGTTCCCAATAAGTCCACAGGGTTGTTAGAACAAAGGATAATAGGTTACATAGCTGAAACTGTAGGCAATAAGACCAGGCCCTCTTTTGAGGTCCCAATCAGGGAGGAGGAATGACAAACTACAGGTTGGCCTACCCCAGCTAGGAAAAGCCCAGGCTCAGATGGATTCACACCCAAAGTTTACAAAACTTACGAAGACCTTTTAACACCTTTCCTTATCAGAGTGTTTAATTCCATATCCCAGGACTCCAAATTTCCCACCCAGGCACTGGATGCCCTTAAATTCCTTATCTCTTAACCAGATAAGACCTATTTTATTAATAAGAGTAGATTTGTTGTAAAATTGTATTTGAAGGTGATAGTGAATAGATTATCCTTCCCAGAGTTACTCACCACGCTCAAGCTTCATTCAAAGTCGCAAAGCTCAAGACAACACTATCAAGACCTTACTATTTATGCAAGATCCCCAAAATTCCTATGGTCCTCCTGTCTGTAGATGCAGAGAAGGCCTTTGATAGAGTAAGTTGGCTATTCCTTAAACTTTCCCTCCTTTTAATAAGGATTTGGATCCAACACTTTGGCCCTCCGTTTTTCCCCCTCTGCCAGAGCTTGTTTCAGTGTTTCCCTATCTACCAAATTCAACATTTAGAACGGTACACCCCAGAGCTGTCTCCTCTCCTCTACGTTTTACCCATTGAGCACCTGCCAACGTTCCTAAGACAAAACCCTGCCATATCTGGAATACAAGTAGGCCTTATTCATACAAAATTATCCCCATCCACTGTATGTGACCCAGCCGCACACTTTTATGCCATCCATAGTCCATAGTGAAATACAACGTTTAGTTTGTTAAACAACTTCAAGATCAGTTTTTCTAAATCTGAATGAGTGTTTCCCTTACTCCATAGCAAAAACAACATATTCCATCTAACATTTCTTTTACATTTTGCACCCATTCACTAAAATTCCTTGGGATCCATATTCCTCTCACCTGACACAAATATTTTTCGTCAACTTCCATCCTCTGCCTCAGGCATCTATTAATGACCTCAAAACTCATGACTGAAGAACATTTTCCTGGGTAGGTATAATTAATATACTCAAGATGAGCATCACCCCTATATTCCTATATATTTTTCCAGCTGTTCCTACAGCCTTTCCTCATTTGTTTCTTTGGAAGCTACAGTACACTTTTACAAAAATGCATCTGGGGATCAGGCTATCCTTGACTAAACCACAATGTACTCTCCTCACCTAAATATAGAGGGGTGCAAATGCCCCAGACTTTTTGTTATACTACCAGGCCTCTATACTTATTAGAATAGTTAACTAAATGCACCACCAATCCTTCAAGCTCTGGGTTGATATTAAACAGTCTTTAGCTCCCATTGAACTCAAAGCCCTACCCTGGGTGGAACATCAGAGATATGACCTGTCTTCCCTTCCAATCCTTACGAAACACCTACTCTCTATATGGGACTAAGCCATCTCCACCTTCCATATATCTTCCTATGTTGGCCCAGTGACCCCCTTTTTTGATAAATAGGGCTGCAACCAGCTAATCGATTAATTGATAATAATTGATAATGAGAATAGTTGTCAATAATTCCCATTATTGATCAGGTGGTTGGATTCCCTATTTCTCTCCTCAGCGCTGGAAACCAGTGTCTCATAACCTCCAGTAACTGCAATAACATATCTTCCAACTTTAGATTTTCATAAAAAGTGACTGCTGGGATAAGCAATAACGTGGTGCGCACAGGACACCATTTCGAAAATTGCATGTGACTACATACGACATGGTTTTTGCTGCCAAAGCCATTTATGCATATATATTTTTTACACGTTAAAATGTACATTTTAGGCCTGAAGATTACTTAAACCGTCAGAACTATTTATTTTCTGAAAGGAGAGACCCTTTAGAATAAAATGGTGGCAGTTATTTTATTGATATATATTTTTGTATCTTGTATCTCGTTTTGGGCTTATACTGTATTTGAACAAATATTTAAATGTATGTGTCGTTTGCAAAATGCTCTCTATTCAGCACAGACATAACACTTTACTATGTTATTACCATGTCTTTATTGATGAATACTGTCAAAGATAAAACCAGATTAAAAGTGAAAAAAATGTCTACTTCACATAGCAGCCAGGAGTCTGCTTACAGGATCCTGCTCCCACCACTGTATGGCAAACAGCGGCCACGTGAAAAGGTTAAAGGGGTATGGTTAAATAGAGTCTGAGTAGCAGTATGAGGGAAGAAACGGCTGATGTTATCAGTGGGAGTAAAATGCAGACTGCAGGTCAGTAGTATGTAACACGGAGTGCAGGGATCTGGAGTAAGAAGTACAGTATTCAGGGGTCAGTAGCATTTAGGGCAGAATACAGTGACCAATAGTATGTAGGTCAGAGTGCAGAGGTCAGTAGCATTTAGGGCAGAATACAGGGATCAATAGTACCGTATGTAGGTCAGAGTGCAGGGGTCAGTAGTTTGTAAGTCAGAATACAGGGTTTAGTAGTATGTATGGTGTAGTGCAGGGGTCAGTAGTATATAGGGTGTAGTGCAGGGGCCTGTAGTATGTAGGGCAGAGTGCAGGGGCCTGTAGTATGTAGGGCAGAGTGCAGGGGCCTGTAGTATGTAGGGCAGAGTGCGGGGGTCAGTAGGGCAGAGTACGGGGAGCCATTAGTATGTAGGGCAGAGTGCCAGGGAGCCCGGAGTTCTTCTTTAAGAATGCTGTAAGTGCATCTACTTACGGTAAAGTCACAAACATTCACTTGAGTTATGGTTCTTTTCACTGGATCAGTCACTTTAGAAATAGAAATAATGGTTGTCAGTAGATTTTAAAATGGATAAATACGTTTATTACCCATGGCAATGTGGGAAGGAGGTTGAGGAACAGATCAGGATACACAGTACACTGGTTCTCAAACATTAGACTAGGCCTCGGTCTCTTCTAGATCTCTCCCAAAGTCTCTGATGGTTAGCCTGAAGTTCGCAGACTCTGCCGGCTGGACTTCTTCAGAGCTCAGTCTTCCAGGGGACCTGAGGTTCAAGTGGTGTCTCAGGGGTCTATTCTTAAGCAGCCGAAGGATCTAGCCGTAGCTTTGGCCGATCCTTTGGCTAGCTTCGGCCCCAGGACCCCTTCGGTTCAGTAGAATTGAAGGGCTGCTGTACGGGCTATTCACAATAGCCCGTACAGCTCCCGAACTTAGCCGAGCGGCTCAGTCGAGCCGAAGGCATATGCCTCGGTTCGGCTGAGCCGCGCTGAAAGCCAATAGCCGGCCGACAGCCTGCTTCTGACAGCTGGGCGGTGATCTTACGGCTGGCTTCGGCCACTTGCATAGAGATCAGCGTCCCTGGTTACCAGCTAACCAGGGACACTGATCTCCAGACAGCAAACTCTCCCGGGCGCTCCGGGAGTCTCCTGCTCCCGGCCGCCCAGGAGAGAAACACTGCTTTTTCTTTTTTTTTTTCTTTATTCTGACACGGAGCATTGCACCCGCCCTCTGCTGATGGACCTGATGGAGAACTGCAGCAGAGGGCGGGTGCAATGCCAGTTTACTATTGGCTATTGCAAATTGAAATAGCCAATAGGAATCTAGCAATGCATTCCAATGGGCACATTTTTGTATTTATTTTTTCTATTCTGACACGGCTCCGTGTCAGAATAAAGAAAAAAAAAGAAAAAGCAGTGTTTCTATCCTGGGCGGCCGGTAGCGGGAGACTCCTGGAGCGCTGGGAGAGGGGATTTTTTTTTGTTTTTGTTTTTTGACGGCAGCAGAACCTCTGTCATTGCTAGCTACGCACAATGGTTTTCTATTTATTTATTTGGACTTTTTAGACTATTTTTCTGTTCTGCTCGGTCCCTCTGAGGGACCGAGCAGAACAGCTGAGCCGAATGCCGCTCAGCGGCATATCCCTCAGTTTTCAAGGAAAGACAGCATGGAAAGTTCCCTGTGTATAACTTCCCACTCTTCCATACCTCTCCATATGTGGGGAGCAGCTGCAGCTTGCTTCCCCTAGGCTTTAGGCTCTCTACTGCCAGAAGCCAACACCTTCAGAGGTTCCTTGCGCCTAGGCATGTGGCTGGCAGAGAAGTTCCAAAAAGAAATTGTTATTAGGGGTGAGTGATAGATTTGTAAGTCCATAGACTTAGGGACAATATTTATAGAGCAGAAATTGTGACTTTTCACCAAACCTTTACTTCAAGTGAATCGATCACTTTAATTTAGAACACATGCACTAGGAAGATATACTTACAGTGAATGTTTGGTGAAATGTCACATTGTCTACTTTATGAATGTACACCATAGTGATTATTGTTCACTTTAGCTAAGACTGGCCTGATTGGGCAATGATCATCTAATGAATGTGGGCACCTGCAAGCTCCCCTTTATTTGTATAGATTTGACTTGGTACATGCACTGTATATGGGTTAACATAAGTTTGTGTTAGTGTTAATAACATGTTCTTTCTTAAATAATGTTACATACGTTTTGTTATGATGAAGTGATTTTCTCATATCAAAATATCAGTTTTATGTTAAATAGAAAAGTATTGCCAGATTCATCAAGCAGGGGGAGCATCCTGCGTGAATTTTTAAATTGTATGCTTATTAAGCTGCCTATAGGTGTCAAAAGGATCATAAATACAAACAATACATGTTTGTATTGGTTGGGTATGCATGTTTTTGCACCCTTAGACTGGCTTTGTCTCTCAGAAATGACTGCAGTCAGCTACAAAAATCCTTATTAGACACACTTCTGATGTTTTGGATGCCAGGGGATGTCTGCAGAGTTTGTACACGTCTCACAATCTTGTTTCTTGGTTTGACTGTATTTGGCTAGGTTGGACAGATGCTTTCCTCATTTCTTAGGGCAGATTTACGTGATCTGTCTAATTCTGTCTTACTTTATAGAAGTTATCATCTTAGTGAAACAAGATAGCGCTGGTCAATATTTAAACATCAGGGAGCTAGGAGGCAAATTACATAAATTGTATTGGACAAGGATTTAGCAACTATTTAGAACTTTTGTTCTTCTGTTACAGGGACTCGGTTAACATCAAAGCTGGATTAGAACATCTGGTAAGTTCTACATTTCTCTTGAACATTTACATCATCTTTGATATCTGCATTCCAAATTAACACTTTTCAATGAGCTTTGAATACCTTGATTTGAGAAAGTCAACTATTTCCCAAAGGGTCCGCTTACCATTATTATGTGAAGGTACTTACGCTTTCATTTAGTTTATCTTCTCAAGGGAATATTATTTTTTTTTAAATTACCTTTTTTTTATTTTGATGTGAAGATGAAATGAAAAATGCCGCACAATCATTGGAGTGATGATTGTTTTAATTATCAGCAGAAAAACAATATTTGGCTGAAGATTATATTTTAGCCATTGCAGGGTTTGAGAACATTTTTTACACTAATATTTAATGCATGAATATAGTAGTTTACCAATAATTTTGTATGTCATTTTACATGTTTACATGATTTTTTCAGGTTTATTTTAATTGTGTAACTTGCATTTGGCAATATAACTTGGGTTTTCTCTGTGTTAAAAAATAATAGCTTTGGTAACATTGTGTAGATGTTACAGCTGTCTGACTAGTGTAGAAATCATTTCTTAATTGTACAGTACAGAACACAGGATCTTGTAGTCTTAACCCTGGGTTATATGCTTCAGGTGATTGGCCACTGGCAAAAAATAAATAAACTGCAGGGGCAGCTTCCATATAAACCCCTCTCCCTTTCCAAGCCTCAGTTTTTTTTTCGAGTGTCCTTTTAAGAAAAACATCTCTACTGAGAGAAGATCACATAATTTTGCTTGCAATTATTTCCTTCAAGATTATTCTACCAAGATACCTGCTACAAAGCCACAGAGGCTACTCCCTTTTTGTCTGCAGCTTTCTGGATTAATTAGCTCCTTGTCCGAGCCTTGGATGGCCATAACTGGACCCTGCCTGGATGAAAATACTTTGCTGCTAGAAGCAGCTAAAGCCTGTAGCATCTGCGCATGTGTGTGCTATTTTTTTTTCTCTCTTTCCGGACGCACTTCTCCAGCTGGATAAGACTGCTGCTCCACGCTACAAGATACACAGCACCACGATCTTGGGACACTCCCAGAGCATCAGCTACCTGCAGTGTTTGGCACTAGTGGGTAATGTTTCCCTCTCCACAGTGTGATGGTCATGAGTGCCCCTCTGGGGGACATTTGTACACCACACATGCAGATCATAGGCACAAAGGCTCTGGGTTGAGGTCTCACCAGCACACATTCTGCTACTGGCTCAGCAGGGATGGGGGGGGGGATAGTACTTTTGCTATGGGCCTTACCCCCCTAAATTCTGAGCACTACCTACAGTCAGAGTATCCTTAATCCTCTGGGGCCTCCGTAACACACCACCCATTTAGAGGCAGTAGACTAAAGGGGCCATAAGTTTTTCAACCTCTCCTCCAGAGTCAATATCAGGCTTCCCCCTTGCAGCCACTACACTGCCGAAGGGAGGAAGAGGGGGATGAGGACAAAGCATCCATTTCCCAAGAATATGACCAGGAGGATATGCTCTCTGCTGAGCTCTCACCAATAATTGAGGATACTATTGCTACCCTTATTGATGCTTTGCGCTCATGCCTGGCATTAGAGCAGCCTGAGTCATCCCACCCCAAAATTTTTAGCCTGGGCTCCATGAAAATTCCCAAACCTGCTAAAACCTTCCCAGTTCACCCGGCCTTGTAGCCTGTTTTGTACAGTGACGGGCCTCATCATAAAAAACTTTATCCCCTTCCAAAATGGTTTATTCAGTAATATTATATTGAGGAATGGGCATTCCCTGTAGTGGACCCAGCCATTTCTTGCCTTAACAGCTCCTATAGAAGATGTTCCCGGTTTTCTACGACCTTGTAGACAATTGGATAGAAACCTTCTTTAAGGCCATGTTTTTCATTTACTGGTCCTGCCATGCAAACTTAGATTGCACCCATGGCAGTGTGTCAGACACTTGCAGTCTGGACTAAACGCATGGTTCAGGATCCTGCATCCATTCTAACAGACCCTTCCATCCTTCAAATCATGAAATTCCTTCCTGTGAACTTACATTGCAGTGCTGGGCTAGCTTCTCCATATTTTCAGAATGAGCCCCCTTTTCATTCATATGCACCAAATTCTTTGGGTCGTGCTGATTACCGGAACTCCCATGCAAGAATAAGCAAACAGTGCAAACAGATAATTATAGATAATGGCAGGCTTTTTATTCTTTGCATACCTTATATTTATTCTGCTCCCCTACTCTTCATGGTGGACATTTTCACTTAGGGCAGATGAATCCATTACGCTTTACTTGGATTTTCTTCATCGTCTGGAGTATGTGGGCCTAGCCTTGGACACAGCTCTTTCCAGAGTCTTCCTCCCACAGGAGAAACTGTGGTCCCTTCAATCACAGGTTTTGGTTCAGTAGCTGTCTCTCCCTTCACTTTTGCAGGGGGGTTTTGGGCCGGATGGTCTCCTTTGAGGTGGTGGCATATGCCAAGTTTCACGCCAGACTGTTGCAACTCAGTATCCTGACTACGTAGAACAAGCAGGCTCACTCTCTGGACTGTCCCATGTATCTCACCGGCAAGGCAAGGCTCTTCCTGGTGGGTAAATATCCAGTCCAGCACTAGAGTTGGGAAAAACCTTTTTTCCAGTGACTTAGAAGATTCTCACCACAGATGTCAGCCTATCAAGCTGAGGAAGAGTCCTGGATACCTTCCCAGTATAGAGAACTTAGCTGATCTTTTTTTTGCTGCTGTTACCTCTGCGAGTGGGGGCCTCGGAATATGAGCTTTATCCTGTAAGGAACCCTCCAAGGTGTTACACAAAGATTCGGCAGTCCTGAGGATTAAGGCCCTCTTCTCTCCCCAAGGTAGAGACTCTTTTCACCTTAATAAGGTTATTGTTCTTCCCTCCCTATGTCCTACTCCAGAACATCCCAAGGAAATTTCTCTTCACATGCCTGAGTTTGGCATGCACTGTTTATGTTCAGCTCTTTTCTGGTAATTAGATTCCCTTCTTGTTCCTTCCGAGGGATTCCGTAGGGGAGTTCCCTGCTTCTTGTTCTACCATTGCTTGGTGGATTAGATAGGTCATCATTCTTGCCTATAGTTTGAAGGATAAGGTTCCCTCCTGCTTCTTCTTGGGCTTTTCACCATCAAGCATCTGTTTCCCAGATTTGTAAGGCTGCCTCCTGGTCTTATGTTTACAACAGGTTTTACCAAGTTGATTTTTACACCTTAATACTATAAGATCCAGTCAATCTTACTGTTACTTAGTAACACATATAAGCATTTTCTCAAACCTGAGAATTCTTGACATCGCCATTATAAGCCAAACTGCTTGATTAGGAAGTTGACATAGTAGCCTTAGACTACATACTGTGATTAATGTGGTCATTATATACCACTGAATCTACCATTATGGCCTTCGTTATGACCAGTCACAGCAGTAGCCTTCTTCCCATAAACTAGGAGCATTTAACTCCAGTAATTGCCCGATAAATGGATGCCTTTATTCATACTTGCATAAATAAAATAATTAACATGGTAGTTAATTACATAGTACTCTTGACTGGGAGCTCTAAAGGTTTTGGGTTCTTGGAATCTTATCAGGGACACTGCATGAAAATGTTATGCTTTCCCTATCTTTGCCTAAGTTTTCTATAGGTGCTCCAATTTCTTCCAGCAAACCTAAAATATATTGATATATATATCTATATAGATATATATCTATGTATATCTATATAGATATACATAGATATATTTCTATATAGATATATAATTTCCTGGACTACAGTCAAGTGTCCTTGTTACAAGGACACTCGACTGTAGTTACAAGGACACTCGACTGTAGTTATAAGGACACTCGACTGTAGTCTAGGAAATTCAAGTAAAACACAGTTTATTAAAGTGCAAACACAAAGTCTCTGGTCATCCACGGGGTAGCCTTCCCCTGTTCACATAAAGGTCAACATTTCATGCACTTTTCATGATAATCGGCCTTCTTTAGCAAATACGGTCCTTTTGTAGCATATACCGTCCTTAGTAGCTTTCCTCAGCTCTAAGGCTCTCAGCACACCTCTCCCCGGCTGTGGATCACGGACTCTCTCAGCGGTGTCCAACTGGTCCCTTGGGTCACCGACCTTCCTGACCTCTCCCAGCCTCCCCCGGCTATTCCTTGTGCGTCCAGCACGCACCTGAGTCTGTGTGTGTCCGTGTGCCTCCTGCACACACACAACTCCAACACAACTCTCAAAACTCTGGTCCAGACTCCTAAGAAGGCTGCTCTCAGCCACCTGATCCAGCTATGCTTGTCATTGGTAACACCTGGCCCCAGGACTGGAGATCTCATCCCACCCAGAGCTCCAAGAAATCTCCAGAGCTCCAGATCCCAGCTACATTTAGGACCTGAAAAGTCCTGGAAGGACCTGAAAAGCCAGGCTCTTCCTTATAACATTGTTTACATTCTGGACCCTCTCAGCCCCTTCGGCTCAGAGTTCTGGGTGCCAATGTTGCCATGCTACGTCGCGGCATTGCCATGCACTGCCACAATATATATATATTTCTATATGAGTATGTATATACAGAATGTGTGTGTGTATAATAATATATAGTGTGTGTGTGTATATGTGTGTGTGTGTTATATATATAAATAACATATTACTTCATGGTTTTTCATGATTTGAAGGATATTTGTATACGGCAATGGATTAAATTGGTTATATATCAATGACCTCTGAAAAGATGTTTCCTCTGTTCTCAAGGAAGTGTTTTCTTGACACAGCGCTGACAACTGACTTTCAAGAACCATTTGTTTATTTCTTCACCCCCATGATAAATATTCAGGCTAAAAGGATGGTGTTGACAAGTCAGGTACACACCCAGTGTAGAAAAGAACTCACCAAAACTTTCTAGCTACATTTGTAAGATTCTTAGTGCTGTAACTAAGGAACAAAACAGCATTATTTCATGATATTCTGCAGAAGGTATGTTTAACTGTATAAATCACCCGTTATTAGGTTTTCTGATTAAATATTCATTGTTTTTTAATACAGTTATACATTCAGCCTTTAATTAAGTTATAGAGGATAATAATTTAATGGAACTTTAAGAAAACATGTATGTTTTTTAGAATAAAATAACACCTCATTCTTTACATTTAACTGAACTCCACCCTTATAACATTCAGTTTTCTAAAGAGCTGTGTATCATTGACAATTGCAATATTTAAAATAAATAAATAAAATACTTGTGTTCACCTTTTTTCATTCTTTGTTGCATCTCAGTATTGATAATCTCCTGCAGTTTATTTGCAGTCACTTCCTGTCTACTTGTACTCCAGCAACTGCTACATGGCAACTGCTGCATGGCATTTCTTAGGGCAGGTTTCCTGATGGCTACAATAGTGGGCCATGCCTGTGAAATGTGCATCTGCACAGCTGTATGTTGTCTAGATTTGGCAGAGCATGTGACAGGTTGGCTATTCAGGAAAATAATTGGGAGATAGAGCATTGTCAACCTATAACAAGAAGTGCCTGTTGATTTATTACAGGTATTTATAGTAAAATGCTAATTAATGCTATTATAGAACCCAGAGAAGCACTTATGGATTAGGGATGTGCATTTTTAAATAAGGACACAGTACTAAATGGGGATTTGTAACAACCTGAATAAATACTGTCGCAAATGCATAGCCATGGGGGACCCAGCTTCTAGGTATAGGAACTAATATACTTGAACATTTTACTAGAAAGTTTTAGATTTAAAAGGCATAAAAGGAGAACATTTACATTCTTACTGGTCAAGTATAATGAAAGTACATTAAATGGGAATTTTTTTACAATTTGAGTAAATACTACATCAAATACATTCCCTTGGGGAATGCAACTTCTAGGTATAGTTGCCAGTATACTTGAAAGTTTTACTAGAAAGTTTGGATATTCTAAGGCATAAAGGAGAACAATGACCTTCTCACTGGCTAAGTAAATTGAAAGCACAGAAGTGTATGTAAACACAATACCATTTTGGTAATGGAGAGAGTAGGGAAGTTTGTATTTTGTTTTCTGTTGTGAAGACACAACAGACAGGAAGTAAGAGAATATTGCTTCAATGTGAGAAGATATCCTCTCTTAGACAGTCATCACCAGAACAGTTTTACCCATTGGAGGATTTTCTCTGACCACCTGTTTTTGTGTCAACTCAGACATTTTTGATTTCCTATATCTGTCTATGCCAGACAAATATTAAAGGTGAAACTCCCCAGTAGGACAAAGACAGCAATAAAGACATGACAGAGATGAAAAGCCTTTCACATTCTAAATAAAGGAGCTTTACATACACTTTAAATAATTAAGGAAAAACAATATTAATGGTTAATTTAATACATTTTTACATTAAATTATAAAAAGTTTTACAGGTATATAAACTCTAAAGAAACATCTGATAGCAAGATTTTGCTCTTTACTAGTTATCCTTCTATCTATTTCAGTGCAATTTCAGAGTGACCTACAACTCTACCTCCTCCCTTTCTCTCCCTCTTTCACTAGGGGTCTTCTGAGGGTCTGTCCTAGGACCTCTTCTATTCTCTATCTATACATACTTCCTGGGTCACCTGATAACCTCCCATGGCTTTCAGTACCATCTCTATGCCAAATATCTCCACTCCTCAGCTAACTCCCACAGCCTCATCAAGCATCACTAGTTTACTAACTGGCATATCAGTGTGGATGTTGCATCACTTCCTCAAACTCAATATTTCAAAAACTGAGCTCATAATTA
>NW_017307726.1:253504-283832 GCF_000935625.1 Nanorana parkeri
CGAACTCCCTACCACAACCTATCCGGATATCTCCTAATCTGTCTGCCTTTCGGTGATCCCTAAAATCTCACCTCTTCAGGGAAGCCATTTCCACCTCCTCTGGATTACTGTACATCTTCAATCTGCTCATCCCTCACAGTTTTTACCTTCTGTATCTCTTGCCCCTCCTTGTAGATTGTAAAGTCTCACAAGCAGGGTCCTTCTAATCCTCTTGTATGGAATTGTACTGTTCTGCTAAACAGTCAGGCTTTTGTAGTTTTGGCTAGTTGCAGTAGAAAAAGTCAGGTAACTGTTGTTAGGTTTATCTTATGAAACTGGCATTTGGATTTGCTTTTCAGGTCCCAGAGCACTCCGTATGTCAGTTCTAAGGAGAGCTCAGAAGTTTACTCTTTGGCTTGGCCATGTCAGAATTTCTATTAGTTTTTTAATGTGATGAGAAGACTCAATGAGCCATAGTGAGAGGTGAAAACGGGTGGGTCAGAGACTGACATTCAGTGCTCTGCTCTTTATTTGCATAAGTGAATACCTCAGGTTTTTAGGATTCTGGGTTTAAAATCTGAATCATATGCAGGTGCCTGCTAATTAATTCATCTTCCAGTTCACAAAGGTAAAACTAACAACAAGTTTACTTCAATTTTTATTTTTGTCAGTGCTATCACTGCCTCTCCTTTCATTGTAGCAGACCATTCTTGACCTTTTATTCTTGTGGTCAAGCACTGCTGCTGAGTGTTTTAAGTAATTTAAGAGTTATCTATCATTACAAGGCTGTGGTTAAATAAAGATTACTGTGTTGATTCCCCTTTATTTCTTGTGAATCAGTCAGTACAAACGTGTTTCAGTTCAGGCAATTTCCACACTTATTACTTCAAATGTTTTTAAACAGTGTATGAATGTTTCTTATTTTATAATCGCATGTTTTGACCAAATTCATGACTGGCATAGCTCCCTCTTGCAACCAATTTAAAAAAGATCTTGGCTGAAATCCCAAAATGCACAAAATCTTTGGTCAATCCATAATGCACCAGATACCGAATCTTTATCTTCTGTGGAGGAGAGGGTCCTTCTATTGGTGTACACATCACTGCCTGGGTCACGTGGACATTTCCTATTGACTGTCCATCAGTAGGGTCCTCTTAGCATACAAAACACTGCAGTGGCACAGTAGCATCACAAAGAGGTAACTGGTTGGCATAGGCACAGACTGCAGCCCCGGACCTACTGGTTTTCTTTTTCTTTTCTGGCAGCTGCAAGGTATGTGGTATGTGAGTATTTAAAAGACTTTAGGCCAAAATGAGCAGTTAACCATTGCAGTGCAGGGGTAGCCCCATTGCAAGGGTTAAGGTGACACTAAACTCAGGAGTTAAACCTTGAAAATGCATTCAAGTAACTATTAACAAAAATGCACCTTATTTGTGTATCACTCGGCTGTAGATCTGAAATCATCTCTGAATTGGTGCTTACACTGTCCTTCCTTCTGGGGGGGGTTACTTTTGTTCCCCATGATCCCTGTGTGTGTTGTAAAGTAGCTACCATTCCATAGATGATTTGAGGATCTACAGCTGAGTGATGCACAAATAAGGTTCAGTTTTGTTAATAGTTGGGGTGCTTTAATGCATTTTCAAGGTTTAACGCCTACGTTTATTGTCACTTTCATAAAAATTTGTGCCGCAGTTCTTCTTTAACCACTTGAAGTCCGCGGTGTGAAACCCCCTTCCCATCCAGGCCATTTTTCAGTATTCAGCGCTGCAGTACTTTGATTGACATTTATTCCGTCATGCAATGCTGTACTGAAATTTATTTGATACCATTTTTTAGGGACAGATAGATCTTTCTTTTGGTGGTATTTAATCACCGCTGGCGTTTTTATTTTTTCCTATATTAAGGAAAAATTACCGAAATAAAAAAAAAAACCAACTGTTTCCCCTATATTAAATGATAAAACATTTATTATCACCCAATTTGTGGGTAAAATATAAAAGATGGGGTCACGTCGGGTAAAAAGACACCAAACTTGTCAAGCCTTAAAATTGCGTGCGCGCGCGAAACCTCAAAAACCGATAATACCCAAAATTGGCCATAGGCGACACTTTAAAAGCTTTTACAGCGCATCAGTTTAGTGTTATCAGTGATTGATGGCCCTAAAATGATTGCTCTCACTGCGACATTCGCGGCGATATGCAACGTGTGTAGCGCAATTGTCATTTTCGCGCGCTGGTGCATCGGGCGTGTATTTACGTTTTATATGTGCGTAAACGTTGGAGTGGGGGACTTAAACATTTTTGGTGTTTTTTTTTTAACTTTTTTTATATGTGACTTTTATTCTTTTTACTTTTATTTTTATATTTTTATTTTTTACACTTATTGTTATTGCTATTACATAGGGGGATAACAATCCCCCTATATAATAGCACAGGTACACTGACGGGTCCTCTTTATGGACAATTTCCCCCCTAGCGCGCAGAAAAAAATGCCGTCTGGGGACGGCAACCCGCCAATGCAGCTGTGCCGTCTGTCTGTTTTTTTTCAACGGGCGGACGGCAACTGGTTAAGTTGCCTACGTGTCCTGTATGGATGAAAACCTTGGTCTATGGTCAGTTTAAAGTGAATTTGTTCCTTTGTATTAGACTTCTTGCTGCAAAGTAGAAATGTGAGAAACTGCTCCATTTTTAAATAGTTAAAGCATCTTCTTCAGAACCAAAACCATATCTAACAAGTCTAAGGCAAAAAAAATGCTATTTAAATGTACCTGTATAGATTATACACGCCCACGTCTGCAGTACCATTGACATGAATGGCACCACCACGCCCCCTCCGCCCCAGGACGCGGGAGGCTTCGCTACTGGGACAATTATAAATGCATCTCAGCGGGTTTTGTTCAAGGTAAAATATACCAAATAGGAGCACAGCAGGAGCAGGTGCATTGTAAGTGTTAATGTGCAGCCTCATTAGATCCTTAGGAAGAGGCAGGCTTCTATCAACAGTGTGTGGGTGTGCCCGTATTGCACTTAAACCAAGCCTCCCACATCCTAGGGCGGAGGGGGCATGGTGGTGCCATTCATGTCAATGGTACTGCAGACAAGCCTCCTGCCCACAGTGCGATGACCAGCACCAGAACCTGTGGTTGGTGCGATCACAAAGAATACTGCATGCACTATTTTTTGGGATCACACCACACCAGACCGCAGGCATTGCAATACCACATGGTGCTGCCGATCGCACTGCGGGCGGGAAGCGTGTCTGCGGTGCCATTGACATTAATGGCACCTTCACGCCCCATCCCGCCCCAGGACACGGGAGGCTTGTTTACGTGATCCAGTGCATTCCCGGCACAAAGTGTGCCGGAACGCACTGGATATGGCGTGAACCGGCCCTAAAAACAGAAATAATAAGAAAAGAAACAAAAAGAATTAGAAGAAAAAATAACAATACTTACACAAAATAGTACTGCTGAGCAGAGTCCCAAACACAGATACAGTCCGTGGTCTGGGGCAATCACAAAAAATAGTGCAATCACAATGTTTTGCGATCTCTCCGCACCGGACCGTTATCATTGCAGTACCACATGTTCTGTGGGGCCATTGACATGAATGGCACCTCCACACCCCCTCCCGACTCAAAATGCAGGAGGGTTGGTTTATGCGATCCAGTGTGTTCTGATGCACGAACCGGATATGGTGTGAGCAGGCCCTTAAAGTACCTAAAAATTAAGTGAGTAGTCCCTATAAAATACCACATCCTGAAACACTAATCCTTTTGGCCAGGTAGCCCATATGTCCCTAAATTGCAAGGAGGGAGGTTATTATTTTCCTATTTTTCCTGTTTAATTTGTATTATAAGTGAAGATGGTATGGCTACAGCATGAGGACTCCTACTCTTATGCAAGGTAGCAGAGCCTGGAATTGCAAGGACATCTCACCGCCATAGTCCTTCCAAAAACCCTATGAGTCAACTCCCAAGCATCTGGCAAAATATATTTACTTTGGATTTAATGATCCTGATGTTTACACTTTTTTTTAAATTATGGTGATCACTTCTGTGCCAGTTATGAGATTATAGTCAACCCGAATTGAGAGATAAAGGCACTTACCTGATATAAGTATGTAGATTAGTATTTCTGACATTTTTATCTAAATGGTTGATGCAGGTCAGTCACCTAAAATATTAAAGCAAAAAACAGCCAGGCAACTAGTTTTAGAAGGCCAGCAATGACCTTTTAATGTGCTGTATTTTTTACAGTGTAATTGTTGTAATGGCTGGGCTTGACTGTATGGTTATAAAATGTAACAGAACATTTACCCACCTTAAAAAAAAAAAGATACCATAGACAGGACATCTGTTCACCGGAGAGAGATTCAAAATATAATTCTCTTATTTATGTGGAATATGGATTTTATATGAGAAAAAAATCAAAAGGGGAAAAAATTGGCTCTGTCACATAAACAAAAAATGGGCAGAAGAACAGAGATATTTAAAAAGGAGAAAAAAAAATCTGTTACAATGTATAATATTAAACATTCTGTTTTAGCAGTGTTTAACTGTTATGATTGCTAAACCCTTATGTGCGATTTGGATAAAAAAATAAAAGGATAAAAAGCGTTTTTTTTTCTTGTAGAATCTTTGCCAGTGTATCTTGCTAAAACATATTAAAGTTTAAACATTAAATAAACTACCCATCTGGATCTAGACGCCAGTGTCTCTAACTTGGAGTAGACTTAAACGGGAGTTCAAGAAAGCATTGTTTCTGTGTTTATAGACGAATGACTTGTATTTATTTATTTTACAGTTTTAGACGTGTGTGTCAAATACAATGAGCGTATGATGAAATAAATTTCCTCGTTCTGTTACATTGTTGAAAATGCAACAAATTAAAAGAATGTCCCTCTCTTGTTGTTTGTTCTTGCTTGTAAAACGTATTGTTGAATTCTCACTTGCCTCTTGATTTGTCTGTGCATCATCCCTATTACGGGGTCCCAGCAATTTTACATCCTTCTAATTGTATTTAATGATTGTTGTTTCTATGTTTGTTTAACATGTCCTAGCCTAAATATATGACTAAACCCCTTTTTAATCGGTTACTATCCAAACTCCCACTGCAAAAAAGCCAATCTATATTTATTATTTTTATCTTCACATAGGGTCCCGTTTGTTCTTTTAAGGGTACAGTTTATCTCATTACAAAAGATACATCTTTTTGGAGATTAACATTCAGAAAATATCTCTGAAAAAAATGTTTAATATTTGTTTTTGTATTACATTATTACAGTTTGTAAGCAATTATAATAGTGGTAGGAAGTATTTTCATAATTAGTTACAAATTATAAAATGAACTAATAGTTAAAGGAGAACTATGGGGTCAGTGTTTTTCCCCATAGTTCTCCTTAGGGTAACGGGAGAACACAAACTAGCGTCCTCCCGTTACCCTAAGCTCAGTATACCGAAAAGCTATGTATTTAGTCAGGAATCATTGCATATATTAAATACTGTTAATCTAACTCCACACATATTTTTATATTAGGTTTTATTAGGTGTATAGGTTTGGTGCTATTAAAATTCCCATTAATTAATAGGGCACGTGAATTAATTGGGCACATGTCAGCAATACTAAATTCCATGCACATAGATAATTACAAACTATGCATAGAAACAAAGGGGGGGGGGGGGGGGGGTATCAAAACTGGAGCAGATAGAATCTGAAGCAGTTGCCCATAGCAACCAATAAGCTCCTCTCTTTAGTTGGTTCAGTTAAGCGTTGAAAATGAAAGATGGAAGCTGATTGGTTGTCATGCACAGCTGCTCCAGGTTCTGTCTGCTCCAGTTTTGATAAATTCCCCTCACAGTTTTTAACGCATCTTGATAAGACTTTATTTAATAAGTTGATCACTTGTATATCTAAGAAACATTAGAAAGACTAATTCCCCTTTAACAGCCCATACTTTCCTGCACACCAGAAACCTAGGCTGAGAGTGAGAACAATGAGAAAAACGCATTCTGTTGCATCACCGCTTATTCTGGGTGCTGGACACTAGAAAGGGAAGAGTTTGGGCACGCTTGCAAGAGGAGGAGAGCGCTGGAAGCCCCTTAACAGTCTAATGGTAATCCTCCTCCACAGTGCAGTAAACAGGAAGTAAGCTGGAAATCTTAAAGCAGAACTATTATTAACCCTTGCATTGGGGTTACCCCCACACTACAAGGGTTAACTGTGCTCCCTCCAGCCTCTCTCCTCTTTTGCTACAGCAATGCAATGACCCTCAGCGTCCTCACGTTCTATGCACTGTGTATAGAACATGTTGATTTACAGGACCTTAGACCCCTACAACGGAGGGGGAGAGATGCTCCAGGGATCGGCCTAAGAGCAAGCTGGCTCAGAGGATCAGGTGAGTATAACTTTATTTCCCTCCATAAACAAAAAGGGGCATTTAACCCCTGCAGTACGGGCATAGCCTCACTGTAAAGGTTAATAATAATTTTCCATGGAGTTCTTAGATGTTGAAAAGCAGTGTCATACTTTGACAATAGTGTATAAATTACAGGAGTGCCTAATTTAGGCCTCATTTGCTTAAATCAATTTTACTGGAAAAGTTAAAGGAAACAAGGGACTAGGGGATACATAAGGTCCAAAACTCATCTGTTTGACATACCTGGTCTAGCAAAGGGCTGTTACAGAGCGCTTATCAGAGCACTGTTGGGGGAAAAAAAGTTATGAGTTGCTAGTTGTCAACGAATCATTCAGGTCTTTCTTAGCTCCATGAAGAGATGAACGTTTAAGATGTAATATTTGCAATACTGAAAAATAAAACAAAAAATATTGGTCCGTCATTCTAAGGGCAAGCCTGCAGAAATATATTGGCTGTTCTTGGGGAACATTGTGGCACTTGATCTTATCACCTTAGGCTTATATATTCGTTTGAAAATATGTGGCTGGTATTCAGAATACGACAATCAAAAACAAAAGTTATCTAAATACTTTTCTTGTCGTTCTGTTTTATGTAAATCTCCACAGAATAGCTATGGAAAGGGTACAAGAGGTCATTGTAAAGTGTTAGTGTACACTTACCTCTGTGTTGTCCTTCCCAGATACAGCTCCCCAAGACTGTGCAGAGAACACAGCTCTACTGTTGGCTTAAAGTTTCGGTCCATTCACCTTTTACTTCAGATCCCTGCCATTTCATGAGCTGAATTAGTGGCTGGAATGGCAGCAAATGGGACTGCCTTGTTTAGAGGCATATTCCATTCATAAAATAATAGGGTCCAGAAGTAGAGAGTACATGGTAGTAAAACGTACAATCATTCTTTGCTTCCTACAGTTCTTGTGCGTGTGTGTTATGACCAGTGCTCCATTGGCACATTGTTAGAAAAAACTTAGACATGTGCATGCTCATCCTATAATACAAATGTTTACCATTTGTAAACGTCATCTGGGATGTTTCACTGCTAATAATTTCGAAACAGTTTTGGCTATTTCTGTTCAGAAATCAGCGAAAATCAGTAATTAAGGCTGGGTTCACACCTAGCCGATTTATCACGCGGATTTAGTCGTGTGATATCGCGCAAAAAACAGATTCCCATTGAATCGCCCATTGCGCAAAAAGGTGCAGGAGCTATTTTCGGGAAGTTGGCGCGCGCTTTGGGTCCCATAGACATCTCTATGCATTGAAAACAGTGCCGTTTTCAAAGCACAGTCGCGCAGACAAAAACTTGCGAAAACAACTCACCAGCACAATCGTCTAGGTGTGAACCTAACCTTAAATGGCATAATTTTCCTTATTCCTCTCCAGCTTCAACGGAATAAAACTATAAAATACAATTTGTGTAGATTTGGTTTTAGGGTGTTCTTCAGTCAGCCTGAAAAGTAGCCTGTTTTGTTGCATGGTTTAATATTAAAATGGCTTCTTTGTATAAATAATGAACTAATATCTGTAATATCTCTATAAATGTGTATGGCATTTTGGGAAAGTCTGTTGCTTTAATTGGCTTTCTTAAATAAAAAGAATATTTAAAGTAAAAAGAAAACATGACACATTATGAAAAAAATCCTGATATTGGGACGAATGTATAATACCTAATAATTGGAGATCTCTACATGCATGCAAATAGAGTATGTTTGTGTATGACTATATCACACGGAAATATGCAATATGTATCTAACAAGTAAATAAGAAAATATGTAAGTGAACTATATGCTGAAGGCACCTCTGCTGAAGTTTTATATGTATTTACCATTGTAAGAATGTTTCAGACACAAAATAAAAAGTGATTCATTTCAAATTTAAACATTACAAAATGTAATGCTTAAATTCTTGACGTGCATTTTATAGTATTTTTTGTCTAAACAAATACAGTATTTTCCTTCCAAGTGATTTCCTTTCCTTCAGTGATTTAGTATATAATGCTTTGCTTCGTTTATCAAATTGAAACTATAATTTATCAAAGTGCTGTCCAGAAATGTATTCCCTGTTCAAGATTTTATTTTTGTTTATTCACTTGTAAAGCGATAATATGGACTATTTTTGTTTATACTTTACTTCTTTGAGAGCACATTATATGCATGTTCCACCTTGTCTATAGTAACAGTCTTTGATCTCATGGAGGCTATTGAAAAAACATATTCCAGGCAGACACACAGTAGGGAAAAATTACTGATTGAACCAGCAGTGCTTTTTCTGTTGCCGGATATTTAGAATATCTTTTTATTTTATTTATTTTTTGACCTCTGTGATTTATTTTGTGCCATCCTGATTTTGCTTATTGCTCTTTCTGCCTTAAATTACTTTGACTTCAGAATGCCATTCTTAACAAGCCGATATGTACATGAGGCACCTCATAAACAGAGTGGGTATGTGAGCAAACAGCTATAATACAAAACATGTCAAAAAGAAGTGTATTATTTTCTTTGGCACTAGCAAAAAAGAATTGCACTTGGAAATGTTGTTCCCCATTGCACCAGTGGTTTGTTCGTAATTTCAGTAATTTGATCGTTGCTGATGAAAAGCTGACAAGATTTCCACAGCGCCCCATTAGATAAAAGCAGCATGAAACCACAGGTTAATCTGCAAACAGATTTTCATGCTTATTACTCTAATGATTCCATCATATTTGATGTCGCAGGCAGCAAGCCGCTGCTCGGCAGCAACAGTGTGTGCTCCATTTTGATCTTTCTACTCATTAAATGATGTAGTAATTTGACTGACCTCTGACCAGGTGCATATCTATTCATAATTGCGTGTCATTCTGATCGGGAAATTACTTTAGAGAAACCAAAGTATTCATCCTGCTTCCCAAGTCAAAAAACTAACAAAAGAAATATTGCATTAATTTTCAAATGATGATATTACATTTAGTGCCTGGGCCCCATATATCAAAATCTGAAAACTGCTCAGTTACTATATGCGCTTAATCTTAATGGTATCTCTGGATGTCAAGGGCATGCAGGAAATTAAATCGGAAAGTGCAGATAGACCTAAGAAGACATTATCTCTTGATGATTGCAGTTTTGATAGGTATTTCAGTGAATTTCATTTTCACAGAATGGTAGAAGATGAGTTAGCCACCAGATTTTCTCATTTTTCTTCCACATGATTTATGTGAGTTGAGTATAAAACTTTTTATGGGGAAGCAGTTACCGAAGATGAGAGGTAAATTAATGCACTGGGTTTCCATCTCGGCTCCATACACAAATGTCAGAGCTGTACGTACGTAATGGCTCCCATCATTATTCAGAGTTGTTTACATTCAAAATATGTAATGAAATCTGTTCAGAATAATGAGGGAAATAAAAGTTTAGAAAATTGTAAAGGTCATGAAGTTTGAGAAATGATGCAATGCTTCCAAAATAACATTTAGGCAATATAAATTACATTATTATGCACCAACTCTGCATTATGGAGACATGAAGATGAAGTGCTTTGGACTAGTAAAATGCTGTTAGCACTCTCTGAAGTATGAGAATGTGTAAAATATTTCTGATTTTCATATTCTGGGTATTTTTTTTTTGTGCATAAAGGGAAAAAATGTTTCTCGTAGCTACTATAGCTTTTCAGCTTTAAGTCTCAGCTTCAAGGAATTGGCCAAGATGCCAGCCTATCATTTAATTTCCTCCTCTAATTGATGTGTGTGCATAGATGAGGCTCTCTGTAATGTCCAGCAAGCTTATTTGGCTTCATAATAGGTCTGTTTTTGTTACAAGGTTATTTCTAGCCATGCCATAATGGCTCCCGTTCTGTTTGATTCATTTTAAGACTAGGATGTTTATACCATGAGCTAGAACAGATAATTTGCTTTATTTAATAAAGTGTTTTTGTGTTTGGGCTAATGGAGTTTTATTTGCGATACTGAGAACTTGGTGAACTGTCTGAATTATGGATGGGAGCTTTTTGGAGACAGAGTATGATCCTGCAATATCATTCTTTGTGCTTACATGATTATTTTTTATGAGGTTTAACATTTGACCTTTTTAGCATTTCCCGTTCTTATGAAATACGATTATTTGTTTTGTTTAACACTGTTAGAGAATCGTATGCAAGCATTTTGCCAGGTTTGTTAAAGTGAACCTGTGTATAGCTAGAAAAAAAATTAACGGTGATATGGACTGCAAGGCAGGCACTTAAACTGGACTTGGATTTGGGTCAGAGTTTTGCTCTTCCCTGATTTCTAGAATCTCACAGTTGGCCCATTACTGCGATGAGCAGACTTAGTGACTAATTAGTTTTAGGGCTCCCAGACACAAATATATCAGAAGGCATGTGCAGGCAGCTCTAGGTGTCTGGTTTGTAATCATGTTATTGGTTTAGTATTTTTAAACTTTTCATAGGATTAGTTTCAGCATTTTGCTGTCCGGTTTAGCATTTGGGACCATCAGTATACGAACACACCTAGACTCAGGGGCCCATAGTACAAGGTACTTCATTATGATGCAAGGTAAAGATTACTGTGCTTAATGTTCTTAATATGGAAAAAATTACAGGAAGCAGCCAATAACCATTTCATGAAATTCAGTATTTTTCTAAAGACGTTAAATAGCCACAATAACATTGCTAGGGGAACCAAGGGGATCTACTGAAGCCAAAATCATGGCTCTCCAAGCCGTTAATGTTTGTGAAATGATTTACTGAATGTGAGATTACAAGCTTATCCATATATACAGGATACATAAATTACTGGGACTTTTCCTCACTTGCATTCATCTTTATATTACAAACAGCATTATTTTTAGAGCCTAGAAATATAGATTCAAGTTCCTGTTTATCTTCAGGATCTCATTTGTTATAAATATGTCTAGCTGTATGGCAAAAAGTAGTAGTATTATACAGTACTGTAATAACTTGAAATTCTCTGAATACCTAACTGTATATGGGCCCCCCTCAGCCTTTCATTATACCTACTTTTATACCATGAGAGGTTTTTTTTATTCTTTTAAGTAAACATGGACAAATTAATATTGATTTTAGGAGCCAGTCAGTTCATTCTTAGAGCAAGCAGGCTGTTTCAAGAATCCAGTAAATATACTTTTAATGGCAAGAAGAGAAACAGCACAAACATGTTTAAGGGGAGCCTCCATGTATCCCAGATAGCATAATACTTACCTTCATCCCCACAATGGATACCCTCACTGTGTGGCTCTGCCTGAGGCCATACAGCCTTTACACAAAAAACGTCTTAGCCACATCCCACTTCTAATGTGCAGGTGCACTTCTTTTTCCATTTTTTGCTATGGTTTAAGGCCATACTC
Source organism: Nanorana parkeri (assembly GCF_000935625.1). Lineage (NCBI taxonomy): Eukaryota > Metazoa > Chordata > Amphibia > Anura > Dicroglossidae > Nanorana > Nanorana parkeri. Next base: position 265,230 of record NW_017307726.1, read on the forward strand.
GGGGCCCCAACCATTCTGAGACATATGGACCAGGCCATATGAATGAATAGAATGAGCAGCACACATGCCATCACATTTTTTTATGCAAAGGCTGTGTGACGCTGGGCTTGGCCGCTCAGTGAAGATCTTTAGCGCACGGCTGTAGGTACGTTTTCTGTTATGCGGGTTACAGTGAAAGGGAAGTGGGCAATAAAGACCAAGCTCATAAAAGTGAAACTGGCCTTTTAACGAAGAACTCAGGCATATTAAACATCAACTCCTGAAGTGGGGCTACCCACTGCAAGTGTTAAATGCTTGTTTTGGTCTTAGGTCTAAAATAAAGATATACTCACCAGATCCTCACTCCCGTGACGGTGACCTTTTCCCTCTCTCCCCTCCACTTCACTGAAGAATGTCCCTCGGGGTCAACATGCCCAATGCAAGTGATGATGTCATGGGTCCTTAGATCGCCAAAGCCCTGGGGAGCAAAGGCTGCAGAGACCGCTTTAGCAGCTAGGCAGGACCAAAGATCAGGTGAGTATATCTGTTTATATTGTAGACCCTACACCAGAACGAGCATTTAACCCTTGCAGTGCGGGAGGTATTCCCACTGCAGGGGGTTAATGTTTAATATGCCCGGAGTTCTACTTTAAATACCTGCTAATTTAAAGGCATACTAACTCATAGAATTTTGAAACCTAGAATTTGTCTGGCCCTAATTATAATTTTAAAATTGGGTTTGGAGTCATTGCAGCATGTGAATGGTGAGGTGCACAAAGAAGGTGTTTGTGCCTGTGGGAGATCACTCCCTATCACTGTGATTTCTAATCCGCTGCTGTTTAACGGACATGAACGAATTTGTACTTAGTGCAAATCAGATTTTGCAGTGCTTAATTTCATGATCTCTGTGCTTTGTGCTTCTAAGTTGCATTAACAAAAAAGAAACTGGTAAATAGACACTGGAGATTTCCTGGCTAGAAGAACCTTCACTACAGGGATGCACTGATACCAGTATCGATATTAGTACCAATACTGGCCAGAAATGCCCCAATACTAAGCCAATACCTGGCACTTTACATTTCTAAATACAGTCAGCTGCCACTAGCACCACCAGCTGCTGCTTGCGGGGGACCTCACGGTGCGTGTTTGCAGCCCTGGGCCGCACATATTCCACCTCCTCTTCCTGCCGCCCACATGGCCCATGTGAGCACCGGCTGTCTGCACGACCCTGCTGAAACCTGGCCGCCCACACTGCCCTGCTTGGACCCGCCTTCCCACACAGCCCTGGTGATCACATGCCGCCTAAACAACCCTGCTGAGACACCACACAGCCCTGGTGAGATGTCACGCACCGTGAAACCGCACACAGCGCTGGTGAGCAACACAGAGTATATAGCTCCATATTATTCTATTGCTGTATAATATATTGCTGGTATTTGTAGTCCTCCATAGCTGGTGGTATCCTGCACTGCTATATAATTTATTGCTGAGATTTGTAGTCTCTCAACAGCTTGGAGTCCATAGCAGAACTACCAGGGTTGCAGCTGTAACCGGGCCCTGGTGCCTCACCACTGTCCTAAAATCATTAGCCTGTATTGTTTTAGAAAAACTGTCACATGGCACTAAAAAAAAAATTGTCGAGTACTTGAAAAAAAGTATCGGTTCTCTTAGTCTGGAAAAAATGGTATCTGTGCATCCCTACTAAGAATTAACAGATTACTTACATTTTCAAAATAAGCCTATAGGTGTGTAGAATGCACATTTACCTTTTTTGATCAGTTTGAACAAAGCAGGACCACTATGATGTGCTTTATTATATCCACATTACTAAGTTGCAACAAAAGGAGATTTGTCTAGCTCAACAAACATTCAAGAATTTTCACAGAGTCATTGATGGTGTTCGTTGTTCTTTGCTATTTTTTGAAATTGTATTTTTTGTCTCTCTGATGGTATCCTTCTAGGAAATCTAACAATAAAGCATTACCTTTGAAAAACGTAAAGCGCGTAGAGTTATTTTACTTCTATGAAATGGAGATTTTCTGTACACAATTTATGTTCTTTACTCATTGCTTGGAAAAGGAAGCCAGTAACAGGATTTGTTTGAGCTCAGATAAGTAGCTGTTGACTCGATCCCTCAAGAAGTTAAGGGCTGATGATATATCAGCAACAAGTGACTGTTTACTTAGGGAAGCTGTGAGTGAGAAGTTTCACTTTACCATGTTAATTGCTATGAAAACATATCCAGTAGAATTATGCCTTTCAACAAACTTAAAGATACAGTTCACTGGAAGGAGATGGTAAATCCTAATTGAACTACATGATGATATGACCTTCAAGTGGTGCAAATTCGCACAGGACACAATGAAGCATAGTCTACAAAAGTAAGTCAGGCTTACCAGAAGAAAGAACCTGATAAACCCCCTTTTTATAGCATTTTTTCCCCTCAAAGCTAGGGGTCCTTGGTGTATATATTTGTATGTTTTGAAAGTGTGTATAGATGGGACATGCCAATGTGCATTTGCAAACTTCAGTGTTTTTTTTTTCTTTCTGCGTACCATACCTTTCTATGTAGTTTGGCTTTTTCATTTGAAGTGAACTTAAAGTGAACCTTTACCCCCTTTCACTAAAAATCACTGCAGCATGCAGCTCTGCATGCTGATTTAAAATCATCTTACATTCATTAGTTAAACACATTTGCTATTTTCCTCCCCTGAGATGATGTGCATGGTCACATGTCCTAGTCACATGTGCCAGATTTTCAGGAAGTAAAGAGTAATCTAGTAACCTGCCCTTAGTTAACATGGCCACTGCCAGAAGACTGGGAAAGAAAAGAGAAATAAAGTATGCAAAGAATACAAAGCCTGCAATTATCTAGAAGTGTTTGTTTGTAGATTGCCATTCCAATACATTTCTAAAGGTGTGTTTGTTGTTATTTTAAAGATATGGGTAAAGGTCCGCTTTAAGACTTTTCTATATTGTACATTACAGGATACAAGATTTTGTAATCTAAGTCATGGGTTATATGCTACTGCCTTCAGGTGATTGAACACTGGCAATCAAAGCTGTCGGATAGCCCTAATGTAACCCTTGCCACTCACTCCAAGACTTAGTTTTTGCTTGTCTCGTTAAGTGTTGGATGTCGTTCGTCTGCTCTGAGAAGTCAACAATTTTTTTTTAAATTTGTCCTTTTATTACCTTTTGTTCCTAGTTGCTACATAGCTACTGCCTCTGTTTGGTAGCTTTTTGGACCTGTTGACTCCTCGACTATGGTTTGGGTGACTGTACCCAAAACCTGCCGGACAGAAGATGTGGGGCCAGCCTGTAAATTTGTTTTGGGCACTGGATCCTGTCAGCCGCTCACTTAGGCACAACCTGCCATATGTTTAGTTAGCCGCAGAGTGTTATACAGGTCCAGGACCAGGCTTGTGTGGCCCTGTCTCTGAAGACCCATTTGGGGGTGAGCCTGCCAGGAGGGCAAAGATCTGAATTGGTCCCTTTTAAATCCAACCTCAACGGACATGTGAGGTCAACAAATACTGGGTAAGTTGAAGCTTCTACCCTTACTAGCGTGCCCCATGTGCTGTTGCACTTCGTTCCCTTTGGTATTGACCGTGCATGGCAGGCTGCCACTTCCTTTGCTGCAGCAATGGACGAGGGAGAGTCAGGCATGTTTTTGTATTTGAATGTAACTCCCTTTTGTAGCTATCCTTTTTTTTGCTTGCGCTGCTCACGGGTCTGCCAGTGCACCTGCGGAGCCACTACCTGCTGTAGTACACACGTGCATGCCATTTTTCTTCAGTTCCAGTTATTCTACCTAAACCAGTTCTTTCATTGCTTTCTTGAATACAGGAGACCTTCTGACCTTCTGTGGACAGAAAGGATGCCCCCTTGCACATTCAGCTCTGCTTTGTTCTCAAGGTATCCTCATTGTGAGATACCTGGAGGATCCCCTGCTAAAGGAACAGTCCAGACCTTGTCAGCCAGTGTCAAACGTATAGTGCAGAACCTTCAGAGTTTCAGATGGATCCTAAATCTCCAGAAATCAGCACTGGTTCTGACTCATTACTTGGAGTACCTGAACCTAATTTTGGATACAGCCCAGTCCAGGGTCTTCCTTCCCCAGTACAAGATTCTATCTCTACTTTCCCATGTTTGGACCCTAAGGTCAAGGATCCACCTTTAGCTAACCATTAGCTTTTGCATGAAGGTCCTATGAGTAATGGTTGCCTCCTTGGAGGCAGTACTGTATGCCCAGTTCCAATGCAGCCTATTGCAACATTCTGGCAATGTGGGACAAGCAGATTCACTCTCTGGATCGCCCCATACACCTGTTCAGCAGTCCCATGGTCTAAGACTACAAGATCCTATGTGCAGTAATGTATCCCTTTCTTGGAGTACATTACAGGGCACACGTCTCTCCCTTCTGCTCTTAAGATTCACTTTTTATTGCTTGCTGCAAAACTGAGACTTGCTGGGAGTGGGAGGCATTATATTATGCCTCTCCTACAGCTTTGTCAAGCTTCAGTCACTTGAAAGCAGCAGTCTTCTAGAATTGTGCAGGTTTAAAGTTCAACAACTGGGGTACTTCGGGGTACTTCAGCTTTCAAATTTTACCATATTTGCTAATGCAAGGGAAGCAGTCAAATTGAATCAGATTTCTGTGCCCCTGTTAGATCTTTCCCTTCACTTTCTTTTTGGGTGATATACTGTCAACAGGGCAAGAAAGGAAAAAACTCCAGATTACCACTACGGAAGGCAGTTAAATCTGTCAGATGTTCTTTCCCCCACTGTATCCAACAACATAAAAAACAGTTTTGGTTGGAGATGCACTTTAACTGATCACTAGTAGTTTGTGTGGATCTTTTCCAGTGGAAGATTGGGCTGGAGGGAGCAGGGGGTCATTTAGGAACATGTCCTTTAGGAACACCCACCTATTACCATGGACACCAAGCAGTGAGGCACCATTGGACACTTTGTGTGGTATTCTTTAGGCCACAGAAATCTGTGCCTAACATAAAGGTCTAATTGGTTGTGTTTGCCCTCCGGGCCAAAGGTTTCCAGTCCTTTTCTGCCTTGGACTCTAAAACGTTCTTCAACCTAGGGCTACATGGGCAATAACATTTCTCAACTACTGAGAGCTTTCGCCACTTGTTGACAGTCACTCCTGCATATCTAATTTGGAGCTAATGATCATCATCAAGTAGTTAAGTCTTTTAGTAGTGAAGAAATTAAAGTCCTAATTTTAAGGTTAAAAAAAAACAACTTTGATTTTTGTCATGAACTCAGAGCTGTCCTGTGCGCTCTGCTCTCTGCCTGTGTTAGCTCAAAGAAACTATTTGTTTCATATTGTTCTCATCTTGGAATACAAGTTGGTTAGTTTCTATCCTGGTAATAAGAAGACAGTAGGATACAGATAGGTACGCTGTGTTGCCTCACTAAATAACCAGTGCTTTGTGTGATTCATGTGCGCATATGTAGAAAAAAATCATAGTAATGGAATCATAATTTTCCCTATATTGTTTTTGCTACAGGCGCAGCCTTGTAGGCAAAGTTGATATGATATCACTTTTATTTAATTTTATTTTACATCCCAAATGACCTTTGCACCATGTGTAATATGCTGTGAAGCCATCTGATGTTCACGCTTACTTGATTTTATTAAACGGTGGTATGTAGCCAGCTGCCTTCCCTTTTCTTTTATTGATGGTTAAAGATTCTTTTCCATCACAGGTAACTGTCTCATATACTTGTACATTTTTGTGTTATAAGGAATATGCTGCTGTAGAAATGAGGGATTGATTTACCCAGAACTGGCCTGCAATCCAGTAGGCTAGTTTTCTAATCCTTTAGTGCTTTTCACAACCTTTTAATTCTTTGTGTTTTCTCTTAGTCTGCTACAAAGTCCCACAAATACATGTTTATTCTGCCAGTGAAATCCACCTAATACTGCTTTTGTGATGGCGTGGCAGCAATACTGCACTGCTCCTGAATTCAGAGCACAGTTGCCACTCTCATATAGGCTGTGCCTACTGCTATTAAGTGAGATATATTGTTGGAGGGGGCTTGGCTCTCAGTATCGCAAGCCTATAGCTTGTCGGTTAACAACTGGCCACACCTAGTCCTGCCCACTGTTTTCTGAATTGACAGCACTGACTCTGTTGCTGAAACACTCCCACTGTGAGCTGCAGTGTCTTGGATGGGTAGCATGTGAGACACAAATGAAGGAGGATTTAGCTCATTAAAAGGAAAAGTCAGGAAAGGTAAAATAAGTTGTTGTTTTTTGCTTACTTTGGGGCTTGTGAATTACATAGAAACTGGATTTGATACTTGCGTAGACTGTTATTTAGCAGCATGCAGTTGTACTAATGGAGTCTACCTTAAATAGTGGTAGTTTTCATTCTGTCCATGTTACAAAATTCAGAAAAGAAGCAATGATCTTGGAAGAATACATTATAACAACAAAGCCTTATAATGAATGAATGAACTACTGTTGTGAAGCCAAACCCCTTTTTAGCGTTAGATATCATTTGGAGATGTTACAACCTTTGATCAGGTTTTTTTTATAGCTGTTTGTGTTTACAAAAGGTGATGATAAATTCAACATTTTTAAGTTGTCAGAAAAGCAGGAGGTAAGTGGAAATCTTCCGATGGTGACACTTGTTCTGGTGACAGCTGTTTAAGAAGGGATTTTCCTGTGCAGAGATTTCTTGCTTCCTGCTCTTTTCCTTGGACAGGAAAAGAAGCAAAATCTCCCTGATTGGACACAAACTGCAAACAAAAACCTGACAGGGTTCATAACCATTCCAGATCCTAAATTTAAGAAAATGGTCTCAAGTCCAGAGTTGAGTCCAGACCTCAACCCAATTTCAATTAGGTTGAGGTCTGGAGTTTGACTGGCCCATTGCAACACCTTTTTCTTTTTCAGCTATTCTTTTGTAGATTTGCTAGTGTGCTTGGGATCATTGTCCTGTTGCGTGACCATATTTCGGCCAAGGTCTAACTGTCGGGCAGATGGCCTCACACTTGACTCCAGAATACTTTGGTTATACAGAAGAATTCATAGTCGACTCAATTGCCCCAGGTCCTGTGGCTGCAAAACAAGCCCAAATATCACCTCTCCACCGCTGTGCTGATGCTGTTTGGTTTTCACCAAACGTGGTGCTGTGCATTATGGCCAAGCATCTCTACTTTAATCTCATCTGTCTAAAGGATGTTGTTCCAGAAGTCTTGTGGTTTGTTCAGACGCAACTTTGCAAAACGTTTTCTTTTTAGAGAGAAGAGGCTTTCTCCTGGTAACTCTTCCAAACAAACCATAATTGAGGAGTTTTTTCTAATTGTGCTGTCATGAACTGTAACATTTAAACATGCTAACAGAGGCTTGTAGAGTGTGAGATGTAACTCTTGGTTTTTTTTTTTACATTGCATGGCCTGATCTCGGGGTGAATTTGCTGGGACGTCCACTCCTTGGAAGATTGGCATTTGTCTTTAATGTTTTTCACTTGTGAATAATCTTTCTTATTGTAGAATGACATTGTTTGGAAGTGGCCTTATAACCCTTTCCAAATTGATGTGCAGCAACAATTGCTTCCCTAAGATCATTGCTGATGTCTTGCGTACTTGGCATTGTGTTGTGTCCTGAATGCTCCAGAGCAGCAAACTGGTAAAACTTTGGCTTTTATAGAGGTGGCCACACTAGCTGATGATTAATAAATCAAGAGCATTTAATTAGCAGCACCTGGCTGCTACTTAGCCTCTTAATTGCTATGGAAGCAGTAAGGGTGTATGTACTTAGTTTTTCCCACACAACTTCTTCATTTTGGCTTTATGTTTGTAAAATAAATAATGACAGTGTAATATGTGATGTGTTGTTCATCTGAGGTTGTATTTACCTAATTGTAAGACCCGCTAAAGACCAGATGATTGTTATCTCCTGGTACGTAAAATCAAAGAATTCAAAGAGGGTGTACTTTCTTTTTCACATGATTGTATACTTTTAAAATAAAGGGTCCAATTTATAAATCTTCCACTCAGCCATATGCTGTGTGAATGCCGTCCAGACGGCATTCCCACCACTCGATGGCCCCAAGGAGCATATGACTGAGCAGAAGATTTATAAATCAGTCCAGAATTGTTCATTACCCTTTGAGTTATGATATATTTTATGGCTTAACCTTCTAGCATCACCTTTGTGCACCATTCCACACAATTTTCAATATTGTAAAATTATGGTAACAAAACTCACCCGTCTGATGGGGAACTATAGCAAAAATTAGCTGCTAAAGTTCTGCGTCCTGTCACCCTTTGCTTATTCTGTCTTTGGTCCAATGAAAAAGCAGGAAAAAAAACATGCTGATACAGATGATTCATGTCATCCCTTTGTTTTACCGTTGATTAAAGTAGTATTAAACTCTCTTTTTCAATAATGACACCTGATAAAACAAATATACATTGCCCAGAAAATTGTTTTTTTAAATCTATACCCAAGTTATCATGTTTCTGAACAGCTGGCTCCGACTTTCTCAGCTCGGCTTCTGTGAACTTCCTGTCCAGTACAAGATCTCAAGTGACAGAGCAGTCTCCAGCAGCTGTCCATCTACTAGCTTGAGGAAGTAGGAGAGGGGAACAGGGTAGTGTCTTGCCTTGCTGTGCCTGTGTCTCTACAGACCATAATATAAGCTACCAGCACTCGAGTGTTGGTGACTTATTTTATGGACTGTATCTGACACTGCGCCATCCGTGTTGTCACTTCAAGCACCAACCTTACTTCAAGGTCTGTACATTGTATGGAGTGCTGGTGATTTCGTATTATTGATTGTGTCTCTATGGAGACGCACATGGCTTACTAGCACATACACAAGGGTGGCTCCATAGGACCATGCAAGGGGCCACCCTAAAACAGGATATAAGGGCCAGTGCTCAGGGGACAAGCTGATTCTGCAGGAAACAAAAACTTTTACACAAAATGGAGCAGCATCCATTGTAAGTGATTTAATCCGCATTTGAAAAAGCGTTAAAACCTTTTGACTTTATTATCATTTTAAGCTCGTAAAGTGTTTGACTGACCAACACCTGATACACTTTTATCTTAGAGTGTTGCCCTTCACTCTCCCCATCTGAACGCTGTGATGCAGTAAATTACAGGGTACCGGTATCTAGACCAACAATAAATACTTTTCCTTGTTGCAGTCCTTACCAAAAAAGTCCCTTGTAGTGGGTGTGGGAGGGGGATATGCTCGTAGTGACTGCGGATGGTGCCGCAAATATCAGCACTTGTGTAGAGATGTCATCAGCACACCATCCTTCTTAGGATAACAATATGTTTATTTATTGAAGTTCCTTGTCATATAAACAATAATGTTTATATGGCAAGGAACTTCAATAAATGAACATTTCGATATCTAGACAGAGTCCGTTCTTTACACTAATTGTACAGTACAGTGTGTAAAAACACATTTAAAATATGTAATGATTAACTGCATTCACTTTTGTGTTCATCAACTATTCGCTTGGTGTTCTATTTTAATATTGCATTATTTCTACTGCACTTAACTGTTGAACCTTGCCATAACATAGACAGAGATAAACTTTAGATTAAGGCCAAAAAAATGTTCTGCCTGCAATATTTTACCTAAAATGAGACATGCACAATCACCCTGCACTACTGCCGTTTGAAGTTTACCTTTAAAATGGTTTATATGCGGATGGCAATATATATATTTATGTAAAAAGATATAATGTTTTATAACATAAGATTTGCTGAAAGGCTTACAGACTCTGCAATATTTCAAAGGCATTTCAAGGCCAAAGGAAATTTGTTTTTTAGGCATTATTTCACCTTCTTTGTGTAACCCAGCTTTTCCTCATATCCAGGGCTGTAGTAAAACAGGAATTCTCAGACATTGCTTCTGGTACGATCACAGACATGTTTCTTTTTATGTTTTTTACATATTATGACGTTCCCGCTCATTGGTTGTTTACATTTATTCCATATGTACCTTTTTAGCTGATAATGGTGCTCTTCGATTGAAAAAAAATATATATATTTAAGATTATAATTTTGTTAAAATTATTGGAATGATGAGAAAAGAATGACAATTTTCTACAGATTAATGCTTTTGTAGTCTAGTACTTTTTGATTTGTTGCAGCTAGCAAGAAGAAGATGCACATATTTTGCCCGGTAAAGCAGAACTAAAGTTCCCAGCAGTGACCTCCCTTCCAGAGATGCAATGTCTCTAAACTCCCTCGTCAATGCTGACATCTTCACCTGGGTTTTCTTACAGGTACAGCACCTCTGGCCATCTTTGTTAGCCGAACTGGGATGACGTAACTCTTGCACATATCAGGGACGTGCGGTCAGGGGAGGCAGGTGAGACGGAGCCTCACCTAAAATTATGGAGGAAAAAGCTGTCAGATTCGTGTCTGGAGCTGACAGCTTTTTCTCCCTTCAGATCGGCATCTAACAGGTTACACAGCAGGGAAATCCTCCCCGCTGTGTAACATGTCATGGAGGGAGCGCCTCAGCAGTGAGGAGCAAGTGAGGGACAGGGAGCCCCCTCCCTGTATCCTCCCTTCTCCTTTACACTAGCTTGGGAACAGGTTGGCGGTGGGGCTTTGTCTGGCGGGGGACCGGGGGCTGGGGAATGCCTCACCCAGAGCAAGAGGTACCGCTCGTCACTGGCACATGTGCATGGGAAGTAATTCATCCTGGTTCCAAGGTATACTGAGATTGTACACTGAGCTGTACATGCTCAAGCTCAATGCATAATCTTTACATGGTTGCTAGCAGGAAGGTAAGAAGCTTTTCTTGATGAAGAGACATACAGTCTCAGACATACAGAAGAGACATACAGTCTCCTCTGCAATAACAATTATGGCAGACTTACTTGCTCATTGAGTAAGCTGGAATGGTAAAACGCATTGGAGATTGAGCAAACATAGGAAGGAACTTTACAGCATGTATTTGCTCCATAAATAAAGAATTTTAACTTTGGTGAAGATCCTTGGAGTTCGGCTATTTCTGGATTTAACTGTGGATACATTATTTAGGTTTTTGAACATAACTATTACGGTGAGCGCAGGAGTCTCTTTTCTTGCTTGATTGCTAAAGTGGAAGTAAGAGCCCTTTCAGATATGCAGTCGGATCAGGTCCGTCTGTCAGTTTTTCAGGCAGTTCTGATTGGAAGCCCAATGTTAGTCTATGGACAGCCGGATCCAAATGGATTTGCATTCTTTTACATCTGATTAACCCCTGACTCTGGCCAGGTCCAGAACATCAAACATAACAGAGTCCCGTTTTGGCACACCTGATCGTGATGGATCAGGAGTAATCTGATGTAAACAGAGACATGTCCATTTACATCCGATGGGTCCGGTAAGTTCACTTTTTTCCTCCATCACAAGATGCCCAGACATGGATGTCACAAAAGTGACATCTGTTTGAAACCGCTTCGATCAGCAGGAGATTCGTGCACAGAACTGGCAGGCGCCCATGTGAAAGGGGCCTAAAACTTCCAAAAGAATAACTGCTGATCGGTAGGCTTTCTATGGCAGAAGAGACTGTGTAGGTCCCTTTTGCCATACAAGCTTCTTTCAACCTGTCAGCAGTTTTTTCTCTGTACGCTGAGCTACACATACACAGGAATGGATGAAGCAGAAAAGCACATGTGCCTCCTTCAATAGTTTTGCATTGCAAGTCTCCACAGCACACAAACTATTCTCTCAGTAGTGCTCATGCCCCAACAGTTATAAACTTTTATTATCGCTCAAACTACCTTTTTTGAATAGCACATTTACTTCATTAAATGTTCCAATGTGCTATATCTGAGGGGACATCCTAAAACATTTAATGTGAAAATGGCTTAATGTAGCTTAATGCACCATAATGTGCCTAAACCTCAATCAATTGCCTTGAAACTTTGCACAACCCAAGTTCCCAGCTATCCTGGAAGTTTCATGGATTTTGGTTACCCACAAGGCAAGTGAATGACATTAAGCTTGTTTTTTGAGGAGCTTAATGTGGCTTAACGTACAAAAAACAACTTGGATGTTAACCAATTTCCCCCAAACTTCCCACAATACAAGACTTTCGCTACGCCAACATATTCTGAAGATTTTGTGTTATTTGATAAAACATATCAAAAGTTATTCACATTAAACTACTTTATTCCTTTTCGAAAACATTTAGGATAATGTAAAAAGAGCTTAATGTACCATAATGTGCCTAAACCTCAATCAATTGCCTTGAAACTTTGCACAACCCAAGTTCTCAGCTTCCCAAACCTATCCTGGAAGTTTCATGGAATTGGTTACCCACAAGTCAAATTAGTTACATTAAGCTTGGGGAGCTTAATGTACAAAACACAACCTAAATGTTAACCAATGTCCCCCAAACTTTACGCATTACAAGACGCTATCTATGCCAACATATTCTGAAGATTTTGTGTCATTTAATAAAACATACCAAAAGTTATTCTCATTCAACTATTTTATTCCTTTTCAAAAACATTTAGCGGGTTATTCACAAAGCTTTCGAGGGCAGCCGTGTGAATAACTGACCCGAAGTGAAGTGAGCCGAACGCTGTTCGGCTATTCACTTCAGGCTTGTACGACTGATTTCAGCCGTACACCGACTGAAATCAGCCGTACATCGGCTTGCTGCGGCTGGGTTCGGGTCGGCCAAACATGTTTAACATGTTCGGCCGACCCGAAGTGCAGAAGGAGTTCAACTAAGCTGATCCAACATCTGGATCAGCTGAGCCGAAACACCGGCAGGCTACTTGCTGCTGTTCTGCCCATTCTTACAGGGGCCGTACAGCAGTGAGTGAATAGCCGAATGCCGGAGAGCGCCCTTCGGCTCAGCTATTCTATTCTGCTCGGTACCTCTATGGTTCCCGAGCAGAATTGAAAAACAGTTTAAAAAAGTAGAAAAAAAATAGAAAAGGATTAGCAGAGCCGGAGGTGATATGAAAGCTGAGTCTGCTACTACCAAGTAACCAGGGGACGCTGAACTGTCAGTACCATGAGAGCTCAGCAGAGTCAGCTTTCATATCACCTCCGGCTTTGCTAAGAACTCATTGTAATGCCAGGGTGGAGAGAGCACACCCCTGAAATTATGGCAGATAGAGGAAGCAATAGCTTCTTTGCTATCTGCAAGCAACAGCTTCTTTGCTATCTGCCGAGGCCCAGGGTTGCCCCCTGCATTGCCTGCAGGCTTTTTTTTATTCTTGGCTCTCTCCACAGTATCCGGCGGCCGCCCGGCCCCCTCATCTCTGCGCCAAGAGTGTCGGGTCTTTCCCACACTACCGGCGCAGAGATGAGGGGGCCCGCCAGCCGCCGTACACCAATGTGGTTAACAGACACTCCCGGCGCAGAGAGGGGGGGCAGCCGCATATCGATCCGGTGGTAACCGGCAGCCGGACACCAATGGGCCCCCCCATCTCTGCCCCGGGGCTGTGTTTGAATGGATACTGAGCCCCCCTGTAGGCTCAGGCCCTGGTGCAGTGGCACCGGCGGTAGTTCCGCCACTGCTGATGTGTCTCTGCAAGTGGCTGGAGCCACTGCACAAAAGCTAGTAGGGGCTACACAAGCCCAACGTCACTCAATAAGATTGTGTTAGGTTGTGTTTTGTACATTAAGCTCCCCAAAAAACAAGCTTAATGTAACTAATTTGCCTTGTGGGTAACCAATTCCATGAAACTTCCAGGATAGGTTTGGGAAGCTGAGAACTTAGGTTGTGCAAAGTTTCAATTGATTGAGGTTTAGGCACATTATGGTACATTAAGCTCTTTTTACATTAAGCTAAATGTTTTAGGAAAGGAATAAAATAGTTTAATGTGAATAACTTTTGGTATGTTTTATCAAATGACCCAAAATCTTCAGAATATGTTGGCATAGATAGAGTCTTGTAGTATAGGAAGTTTGGGGGAAATTGGTTAACATCTAAGTTGTTTTTTGTACGTTAAGCCACATTAAGCTCCCCAAAAAACAAGCTTAATGTCACTCATTTGCCCTGTGGGTATCCAAAATCCATGAAACTGCCAGGATAGGCTTGAAAAGCTGAGCACCTGGGTTGTGCAAAGTTTCAAGGCAATTGATTGAGGTTTAGTCCCATTATGGTACATTAAGCTATATTAAGCCATTTTCACATTAAATGTTTTAGGATTTCCCATATCTGAGTACAGCATTTATGGATCATATCCTTTTCCACGGTCCACTTTGCCCCCCCAAAAAATCCTCATTAAAAGTATGTCAAAGGATTTTAATACATAATTCCTACATTCTGTTTACTCACATAGTATAATATGTTACAGTCTGTGTTTGCACACTTACACCAAGCATCATCATTCAGTTCTTTATGCGTTCTTTCCTAATAAACATCATTTCCTCCTTGGACTGGGTCTGCTGCAAGTTAGTACTCAGAGGTTTCACAGATGATCTTTTATTCTTCCTCTTACACCACTTCTGGATGCTACCCCCACCTCCTCCATATTGTTAAAGATGTTAATCATAATTTATTTTACATATTGTATACAACATTTCTCCCGATGTTATACCCACAAATTGTGCCTCTAGTTCCACTCCTCTACTAGGAGGTCTCTGTTGACTTTATCCCAGTTTCTCTTATCCAGTCCTATAGTTTTAAATGCATCTTTGTGCTTCTTTAGGCAATACTGTATGTACAATTGGAGTTAGATATTCTTAAAAACCAAACCATATATAACAACAGTGTTTTATATAAAACAGGATTCAACTTTGTTCAGTGTGTTAAACAAGACAGAATAAAAGGTTAATATCAATAGCACTTGCTTAAAGTTTATTTTTAATGTGATATAAAACAAAATAAATCTAATACATCAAACACCAAAATAAATCTAATACATCAAACACCATTACAATCATGTGCTCTGCATTCATATAGGTTTTAAACTTTTAAAATATCCCATTACTGACAGTATCCTTATGCAGAACATCTATTTGATTCCTGTTTCTTAATATGTCTGAGCAAGTTCCAACTCATCGATAGTTTATGTCCCTAATCAGAGGGCTATCTTAATCATAAGGAACTTTCCACTGTAAATAGCTTCAGCTGCCAAGAGGTGCAAAACTCAGTGATGGATAACTTTCACTATCGTCCTATTCATGTACTGGATAAACATCTTACCAACCCTAGTTGTAGGACAGTTTAGATCCCAGTGGATCTCAGCAGTTGCAAGTGCTTAATAGTTTGGAGCTCCAGGCGGATAATATTCTGACATATGTATATACTTACAAATGATAAATTCCATGTTACCTTGTTTATACCATCCATTAAAATCTTAAAGAGGAACTTTACATATATCTTTAAAGTAACAACAAACACACCTTTAGATATGTTTAGTAATGGCAATCTACAAACAGATACTTATAGTTAATTGTGCTATAGAGGAAACAAAAAGGAGAAAGAAGCACCACAACCCAGGTAAAAGAGGGTGAAGCGAAGGGGTGAAGAAAGTGTGAGATGTTATACTAACATGTAATTGGGTGGATCTGAGCTTTGGTCTTTAAGAACTCTTGAAGGTGAAGCGATGCTTGCTGAGTCAGACTTGAGGTGGGATCTCTGATGTGGTGACGTAGGGGTCCTACCTCAAGTCTGACACAGTAAGCATCGCTTCACCTTCAAGAGTTCTTAAACATCAAAGATCAGATCCACCCAATTAGATGTGAGTATAACATCTCACACTTTCTTCACCCCTTCGCTTCATCCTCTTTTACCTGCGCTAGATCGTATCGCTTCTTCCTCCTTTTTATTTGCTCTATAGCTCAAATGTCGGACACCCCAGTCCGCACACACCAGGAGCAGAGCTGCATGCTGATGTGATTTTATTAGGGGGTAAAGGTCCACTTTAAGGGCATGTGCGGATGGGCAGTGCAGCTTAGTTGTAATAGATATAAACTTCTTTATATTTGATTTGTAAGTGAAGGTTTACATATTTGAATTCTGTAATTGTTTAGGATTTCAGCTCATTGGGGCACCCGGGCATAAAGTACAATCTTTAGTTATCTGTGGCAGTACATAAATAACTGCAACTTTAAAATGTTTGTTATTATTTATATCACTTAATTTTGTGTTTTAACGCCTTACCACACAAACTTTTCAAATTATTTCTCATTATTTGCACATATTTTGTAATAACTTTCTTTGTCCTCATTATGCCCGAGAATTGTAATCTACCCTATCTACAGTCCCCCCTCTCCTACCTCTTCTGCAGGCTTCATCAAAATGGAGAGATCTTTTTAAAGCCTGTCCAAGGCTGCCCTTCTCTACCTTTCTCCTAATATCCTATATTCAGCTCCTGCCCAACCTCCTCTAACCTGTCCATCACCTGATCTTATTTGCTGCTCTTTGTTTGCCTGGTCCACAACAGTATCCTCTTTGCCCAACACTATTTTACTCTCCTTTGTCCTAGATCAAAGTATGTCACACTTATGGTTACATCTTGAAATTATTATTATGCAGTGGGTTAATATTCAAAATCAGCAACAATCCAAAGAACACATATTTAGTTTGGATGGAGAGATGTTAGAAAACAAATGTCTGAAGTGCTGCTATAAGTCCCCATTCACATCAGGGCGTTTATAGTTCGTATTTTTCAGCACGGAAAAGCTCTACCCAAGAAATCACATTGATTTCTATAATCCCCTTATAATTACATTGAGCTGATCTCCCTAAATTGACAGGCTTGTGCGGAGCTTTTCCGTGCTGAAAAATATGAGCTACAAGTGCCCTGGTGTGAATGGGGACTTAGAGTCTTCTGCCTAACATTTATGCCATTTGTCAATTCAATCTTGGTAAATCATCAGTGAAGTATTTTGATAGTGGACCTTGTACACTGAGTGGCCAGATTATTATGACCACCTGACGTTTGTAGGCAAATTAGCTATAATTAGCTATAATTTCGCGCTGGATCTCATGAGGCGGCCCAACTAAGTCATCTCGTGGAATCATCTCGTGGCCCAACGAAGTACTGATGGGGTGGTCATAATAATCTGGCCATTCAGTGTATATGACTCTGGTATCATAGATCTGGCTTTTGTGTCATGCTTTTTGACGGGCACAAGATGACGTATATTTATTTTTCTGGCACAATTCTTGAATCTTTCTGTCGGAACCAGGATTCATTTTTTTTTTTTTAGCCATTTAAAATAGCTCTTCTATTGGATCGGACTATATGGGCCAGCCTTCGCTCCCCACGTCCATCGATGAGCCTTGGCTGTCCATGACCCTGTGCCCAGTTTTCTTTTCTTGGACCACTTTTGGTAGATCCGGACCATTGCAGACCGGGGACATCCCACAAGAGCTACAGTTTTAGAGTTGCTCTGGCCCAGTCATCCAGCCATCACAATTTGGCCTTTGTCAAAGTTGCTCAAAGTCTTACACTTGCCATTGTTTGTTCTTCAAGCAAATCAACTTCAGGGACAGAATGTTCACTTGCCATTGTAAGGAAATAATCAATGTTATTCTCTTCAACTCTTAGTGGTCGTAATGCTATGGTTGATTGGTGTGTGCATGGGTGTGTATGTATGGATCTATGTATATTGACTTTATATATAATATGCTGGGTCCACTTTAATGTTACATGTATGCTTTTTACATGCTTTCATTATCAAAGTTATGTTTTTCAATTTTCTGAGCAAATATTTAAAATGTGTATCACATTAATATTTTTATTTTTACACTTTGTTAAGTAGTTAGCAAATGGGCCAAGGAATGATTTCCATATGAAGTTTTTTTTTTTTCTTCCTTTTTTGTAATTTAATTAAATATTACCAAGAGAGGCGTGCATCCAACAATTTACATTGGATAGAAGTGGATATATCCTAGCAATTAAACAGGAAAGTCATTGGTCTACTTTTAGGCCTGGAGACGTGGATGTTTTATAATGGTTGAATGCCTTTTCAAATCATGGGTATTGCATAGAAATTAGGAGGGATATGTTTTTTTTATAGATGTGTTGGTCTATCTCAGTGCTGTTTATTCTTTATAAAACACTGTGCCTTTTGATTAGTACCATAATGTATGGTAAATATGCTTTTTGTCTTTGTTTTTAGTCTCCTGCTGAACAGGCCAAAGCAACGCTGCAGATGGTTCTCCAAGCTGCTGGTGAGTGATGGTAGATGAAGGTTTGCGTTTGTGAGACTGAAATAATTACCGAGCAGAAACTACACTGTGGAACATACCTCATTATAAGGCGGTAAAATGTACTGGCACTGCTGCAAAGTCTATTTCTATCATTATTTTAAAGAGGAAAGGAACTAATTTAAAAGAACAATGACAACAAAAAGTAAAGAATTATTTGCATTCTTTCTGGTACAGCAATTATGGGACGAGGTTAGCAAATGCACATCCCTCTGAAGGGCATATAAAGTAATTTCTGAACCTCCAGCAAACAGAAGATCGTTTTTACAATTAGAAGCAGCCGGCATGCTGCCTAAGGTTGCACAGAGCTGGTAAACAGAAGACATTCAGTGGACATTAGGTGGTTTAGATATTACTATTTACTGTCTGGAGAAAGCATGACCTAGAGCACCATACGTAGTTGTCTATTAAACCCCTGTTAGCATACAAATATAAAACTATATATATA